>NC_060158.1:29354661-29417661 GCF_021292245.1 Micropterus dolomieu | reverse complement strand
AGGTGGGTTGGGGGGTGATGCTGTGTTTGTGTGACTATATAAATAGGTGGGTTGGGGGGTGATGCTGTGTTTGTGTGACTATATAAATAGGTGGGTGGGGGGGTGATGCTGTGTTTGTGTGACTATATAAATAGGTGGGTTGTCTCCCATGGAAAACTGAACAGGAAAAGACCCTTTCATGATTAAGCGCCATATGCTGTGTCAACCTCATCCATGAAGGCTACTAAATAAATTAATCTTTGTGAGAACAAGATAACAAGAGGGGGAATGATCAACAGCCTAAGCAAGGCAGCATAGTTAATGTGCCATAGCCTCCTGATTTAAGATGCCGTATGATTATTTTTGGGGATCTCACAGAGTGCTAATGACAGGATAAGTCAGAGGGCACAGCAGGATTCAGTAGTACACTCCACATATCCACTTTATCAATCTCACCCGAGCATTTCAGCTCATACCGCTACCCAACACCGGGGAAATCATCTCTATAACTTGATTATAGAGATACTCCTCTGAGTACTCTGTCCTCCAACACATCTGTTACTACACTCAATTAGCAGTCATGTCATGATGATGGCCTCACCACCCATCTGGCGCACACAATATGACACTATTTTGAAAATGCTATAACCTTGACAGATTTACAGGTGTGCTTGCCACCATAAATGAACACGCCAAACACTGTAGCATGTTTACTTGTAGAAAACAACCTAGAAACGGAACATCTTTACACACTGCTTTGGAAAAACAGGACATCACTACACACTTAGATTAGGAAAAGACAACGTTACCAATTGAGATAGTTATACACATTGACGATGACTAGGCTGTACAATAGTCTGCACTATATAGCAGCTAGAGTACATTTGATTAGATTAACTGAGCCAGCTGCTATTGCTACTTTTCCTTGTTTCCTTTCATACATACAATACCTTTAAAACATAAAAATGTAAATGCTCCGTACTTGTATAGTGCCTTTCTAGTCTTTTCGACCACTCAAAGCGCTTTGACACTACATCTGCATTTACCATTCACACACACATTCATTCACTGAGCCTAAGTGATCAAACAGAAACTAACATTCACACACTGGTGGAACAGCCACCAGAGGCAATTCGGGGTTCAGTATCTTGCCCAAGGACACTTCGACATGCAGCCTGGGGGAACTGGGATTGAACCACCAACCTTCCGATTTACTGAGCCACAGCCATATAATATTATACAACATAGCATTATAAACACAGGAACAAGTCAAAATACAGAAAAAAATCAATTAGCAGATAGCTAAAAGTAAAAACAAATGGCTCGCTCATAGGACCCAAAAGTATTGTTAGTATTACAATTTCGGAAGGGCAGAGCCCTGCTACCGGGCCCTGGAGACTTCGCCTGAGGGAATAACCTACAGTTCATAGGTGGCATAAAGAGAGTTACATACAGAGTTACCAGGGCAAGTCCGAAGTTGTAAGAAAAAAAATAAAATAAAACAAAGTAAACATGGAAGGAGCAACTACAAGAAAAATACGTTTAAGTACCTGTAAGAAGCTGATAAAAACAAGTAAAACGATCATTTGAAATTACGTCTTGTCCACTCCAAGGCAGGAGCCTGGAATACATTCAGATCTGTCCCTTCACCAAGTAAAACACTTAGGGCCTGATTTACTAACATCCCTGTTGTGGGTGATCAACTAAGAATTATTGCGTAAATAACAGGAGCACAATAGAGGTGGCAGTATTTAAATTAGGATTTTGTGTGTTTTATTGCTTTCCGCCATGGAGAGTCGGGAGGGAAAGCAGCCAGCGCGTAAAAACTTTTGTTTCATTCAGTGCGTCCCGAGTATGTGGAAATCATATGTACCTGCCCATCCTGCCTAGGATTGCACTAAGTACTTGGGACAGCACACCTGAAAAACTGCTTTGGGAAACCCCAGCAGAAACAGATACAGTATGCTGAAATGACCCAGACGCGAGGAATGGCCAGCAGATCGTGCTTCATCCAGCCAGAGGAAACGATCACCGACCGTCCGCACCGTGCCCGGTCTCTCCGCGATCTGCTGTCCCTATACACACAAATGCCCCATTCCCTCTCTGATACCTACAATATGTTGTGTCGCTATTACGACCGGCACACTGTGAACAGTTAGTGATCGTTCCCTTTGGCTGGATGAATTTTACGCGTAATCCATGCACTACTGCAGCGGGGGGCTCTCTGCAGCACCACGCAACTTTCTAAATGTGGGTGGTGCTGCTAAAAGAAGAATTACCATCAGAACCTAACTTTCCGACACCACCTGGGGACTTCCACCCCAGGAAATGTTCTATTTATACTTTGATTAACCCCCGTTACTGGAAGTGCTTGAAAAGAGGATGGTCAATAATACAACTAATCAAATTACAATGGAATATAAAAGATTACAATTTTGGCCAACAAGTTACTTATTTTTAACAAAACACACTCCCAGTTATTACAGAATATTATTGAACCAAACAAAAAGGCAGAGTGGGACAGGGCCAGCTGTGGAGATGCAATTTAACTAAGGGTGTGCTCCAGGAGTGCACCAACTTATCCACTGCATGTGCCCACTGCAAACGACAGTCACTGCAAACCGGTTCACCACAAATCGTGTCACTACCCAATCATGCCCCAGTGCTGTTAACACTACAAATCAGTGAAGGGACCCACACTAGCGTGCCTAGCCTCCACCACAAGCCGGCCACTAGAACCACTGACAAAAAAAACAAGTTGCATCTAAACTACAAGCATAGTCAACTACTGTACTACAGTGTACTAGCAACAATTGTTAAAATCCTAGTTTAACCAAGGCAACACAGCAACCTACAATTAAAAACATACACATTAGCAACAGGTTTATTAAAGTAATCAATGTGCAAATAACAGTTCTCAGGTAGTTATCATACCCTACTTGTTGCTTTTTAAGCTTCTCATACCTTAACAAAAGGTGCTCTGTAAAGAACAGATCACCACACCACTCCAAACAGGGAACCTTGGCGGGCAGCAGACTGCCAAAAGGCAGGGAGAAGGCATAGAGGCTTAATTAAGCTCTGCTAATGAGGGGGTTTGATTTGGATGGAGCTAATTTGATACTCTAGAGGTGTGTTCAACAGCAGCTAAACACTTGTAGGATGCATAGAAGCACACACCACTACATAAATTCTTCTATCTCACAGAGAAAAGAAGTCAGGTCAAAATGAAATTTGTTTTTTTTGCATGAATGTTAATACAACAGTAATGCCAAAGCTTCAAGTAAAATGCAAAAACACATTACAATTCATGTAGTTCATCGATAATAAAATAATTTTATTTCTATATATTGTGACTTTCATTACGGCTGTGTCTCCTCGCAACAGCAGCCATCTCTGCACAACACTTGGCGGTTTGCACCTTCCTTTCAAACGTATTAAATACAGGTGCTGTTGCACTCACATAAAATTGCTTGTAGGCTGGTTATATCACATTGCTGAAGTAAATAAATGTATTTGCATGTTGCACAATAAAATTGAAACGCCCCAAATTATATATTCATGAAGGTAAAAGTAGTAAATGAACAACAGGTCGTCATTCTGCGTGCACACCGTTAGCAGATCAGCCTATGTGTTAATTTGCTGGTGATATCACGTTTGCACACTCACACAAACCTTTAGTAAATCTGGCCCTTAGAATAAAAAGTCCCAAACCCACAACTGTATGTAACATGTTTTGGCGTCGTCAAGGTAACATGATATGTTGCAAAGTGCTGTCCCATTATACCATTTCAGGCTCTTACAGCCTCTAGCACTTATCAAGTGAGGTCAAAGCCTGTGAGGGTTTAGCCTTTAGGATGGAGATTGGGCTTGGGCTTCTGTTTATTACCGCCAATATAGAAGTTTGAATGGAATGAACAACATACTGATATTACACATTTTTAAATAATAGTGTAAACAAAAATTCTTAACTTGAGCTTTCTGACATATCATGTTGTGGTATTTGCTTTACTCAGCAGCAAACTGAACAGACTCTATGCTGTTGAAAATTCTGGAAAAAGCTACTAACTGGACCTTGAGTTAAGACTACAAGGCCTCCACTGCTACAATTATTACTGGTTCTATTATTAACATTAAAAATGATATTATTAATATCATTAATATTTCTATAATTATCAGTACCATTATTCATTTCTGTACCAATGCTACTTTTACTGCTTGTATTTTCTGTGTGTATATTATGTTCCAGTGTTTTTGTGTTTTAGAGAAACATTCTGTTTGAGAATACAAAAATAAAGGACAAATCTACACCGTATTTTTTACGGTGAAGTTCTGGCAACCACAGCTGCCAGTAATTTACCGTAAAGTTGAACTTATTACACGAAATACCGTAAACAGGTTTACGATATGTTTTTTTTTTCATAGTAATTTACCGTAAACAAAGTTACAGTTATGAACTGTAATATTTACAGTTGCCAAAAAAGCATACTGTAATGTATTATACATTGTCACTGTATTTTTTACGGTGAAGTTCTGGCAACCACAGCTGCCAGTATTTTACCTTAAAAACAACAGAATTTTTTTTACAGTGTAACCATTGTGTTGTTTGTCCAACTAAACTTATATGTATTTCTATGTGGTCTGTTGAAAACATCGGAAAGGCATTATATTAGGTGTTGTGAAAATACTAGAGCTGACCAGCTGCACCCTGCATTACCTGTTGACCTGAGGTTTTGAAGCACAAAAAGACCTCAGTCATTTGTGTTTCTTTAAATATCTATTTAGCAAGCATTAGGGTAGTATTTTTCTTATGGATTATCAACAGTTAGGAACAAATATTTAGACTTCCTGGCATTGTTTAATCATTCTTTGTATTTGTAATTGTACATTACCTATGATGTCAAACACATCATGGGAATACAATGATCTCAATAACGCAGGTGAGAAAGATATTTATTTATTTTAAATCAGGAAATCATGGTAAATGGGCTGTACTTGCATATTGCCTTTTTAGTCTTCCAGCCATTCAAAGCGCTTTACACTACATTCACCCATTACACACTGATATCAGAGACTGCCATACAAGGTGCCAACTGCTCAATAGAATCAGATACTATTCATACGCACACACTCAAACACCATTTGCAATTTGGGGTTCAGTATCTTGTCCAAGGTCACATCCACATGCAGACTGAAGGAGCCGGGGATCAGAACACCGATCCTCTGATTAGTGGGCGGCCCACTTTATCTCCTGAGCCACAGCCAAAAGTGTCATGATTAGGGGGGTTTGTGATGCATTTCCTGTTTTATTTTGTTGAACCCTTCCTCATGTGTCTTTGTAAAACATCCGCCTTCTCTGTGTATTAGGTTATGTTTTTCCCTTTATTCATTCTGTATTTCTTGTTTTACTCTGTTAATCGCCTCTCCTCTGATTTCAGACCACTTAACTTCTTGCCGTTGCTCAACGTCTGATTTTACATAGATCTACCAGTTTTCTCCCAATAAGTTAATATACAGCCTATTACAATATACATTTCAACATTTAATGTTGTAAATAAACATGTAAAAAGAATAAAACTTTCAATAAATTTTTTTAAAGTGCGTGAATAAATCCAAAATTGTAACCCTAAGCCTGGGTTGTCAGTGCGCATGTGTAGGCGTAGCGTGTATGTGTGTAGGTGCAGAAGAGGAACATTTGCTGAAGAAAGGGAGCCCCAGCTTCACTGGTGCTGTGCCAAGTTGTCCGCATCTCGCGGGACTTTCGGACAATTTATCACTGTTGATGAACCACACAAAGAATATTTTATCGTTTTTAAACACCCGCTACTTGAAATAGACCCATGTGGAACCGCGACATGCATGCAGTTGTCGGCAGCACGGCATGCACGCAAAACTCTAAACACCGGTGAATGGCAGGCGAGAGAGAGAGAGAAAAAATGGTCAACAATAAGCTTCAGTTTAGCTTTGGTTCACAATCGCCGCACAAAAACACACACGATTCGACTATCAGTCGACTATAGGCAGGACTTGAGGATTTGATTCGACTATGTAAATCCTTAGCCGGGACCGCCCTATTATTTTCCATATCCAAATAATATATCCCCTCTCCTTTACCTCAGCCAAACATAGCTTAAGTTCAGAAAGTGACAGTCATTAACAACAACATACATTTTCACTATGTATCACTCACTACGCTGAATCAATCTTCTGTGTCGGTGTTTGTCAGTGTGTGTGTAGTAATGTTACTCTGCAGCTCGGCAGAGACGCAATATAATGCAGCCTCCCTCGGGGTCCTAGTGCCCAATCACAGAAGGGATTTTAATTGCGAAGCAGAGGAAACAACAACGATTATTTTAAGCCAATGAATATGAATTATAATTGTATTATTCTATAGTATCAACATATTTATATGTATCAACATTCCTGCTTCTCTTTGTTGAGTACATGTCTGCACTGTAAACGTTTGTTGACTCTAGAGCTATTGGCTTGAGCTTGACATGAGAGATATTGTTAAATCTTGTACAGCATCTACTGGACTTCTGGTGTCTGCAACTGGGCCTTATTTCCTGTGTTCCTGCTACTCTGCTAGCAGTATTTGTGACAAATGTCATGTGCCCTGTGCATTTTCAAGAGTTTTAATTAAAATCATCAAGCAATTTACTACAAAGAGTTAAGATCTCATCCTCTATTTGAAATGGGTGCTGTGACAACCCCTTGTCTCATAAGCATGAGGAGGACAGAGTTCCAGTGTTCAGAATGACTTGGTTAGCTTTTCAAATGCATGTCTAATACAGGTATGTGTTGGCCTGTTATCCCACACTCTGATGCTGTTGTTAATGCTGTGATTTATTGTCCTGTCAGATGCCTCTCTCCTCATCTAGCTGAGGCTTGAGAGGGTCAATGCAGGTTAAGTGCCTCGCCTGAGGACAGGAGGGTTGTGATCTGAGCTGCATTCCAATGGTCAAGGCCTGTCTCGTTTCCAACATGGATGTACAGAATGCAGGTTTACTTTACCCTGAGAAAGAAGTAACGTGCTGGTGTTAAATAAGTAAATGGGATCAGGAGTGAGTGCTGTGTTGCACCAAATATACTGTTTTCACTTAGTGCTGTTAAGGTTCTTTCAGCTCAGTGGTGGCTGCTGCCAAATCTCTTAAGCTGATGATACACGGGGCAACTTTTTGAGCAATGTTGCTAGACAATCTTGCTAGTGGCAAGTCCGCCGATGTTTTGAACGGATAGCGGCGGCGGGTGGAAGAGTGGTGGGGAAAGGAGATTATGGTAGTAATCTTTACTCATTTACTCACCATTGACGGCAATGTTGCCCTGCACGATTGCTCAAAAAGTTGCCCTGTGTATAATCAGTTTTAGGGGGCGCAATTTTTGCTACGATGGCTAAGGTGACCCGTTCAATGGTCTAAGTCAGCTGAGGGCGGTGCTAGACTCTCAGTGGGGGCGGGGCTACACCACGGGGCCCACCTGCTACCAAGTCATTTATACCAAGTTTACATGACCCCGGACTCACTCCGAAAGTCCACTGCGTCGTGGCTGCTGGAGCTGATCGCAGCCATTCTAGTTAGTGCTCACACCAGAAGCGCTGTAGTGCGTCCCTGATGCTCTCTGCTCCAGAGAGAATACGCAGCCAGTGTATTTTTGATGGAAGGTGCATTAAGCAGCACAGAGCGGATTAACTGAGCAGGAAGTCCCAGAAACGGCATAGAGAATCCGGTCAATTTTCAAAATAAAATACCCTATGCAGACTCCTGATCGGGAGTCTTCACCTGCTGGATATCTGTACCAGAGAGGTTTAGCTGTCTCAGGAACATTGCATTGGCTTTGCTGACAGTCTAAACATATTTCTGTGAGCAGATATTCTCGCACTTGAAGAGCGTGCTCATCTCCTCCCGCAGTCGTTTGACATATGACCACTCTGAAGCTTGCGTGCAACTTAAAGTATGATCCTCAGATAATGTAGCTCAGCAAAAGAAAGCAGGGCCAGGGATCACATTGACTGGTAGGCATCCATTAACTTGTAGCACATATGACATTCACATAGTGACTAACTCACCACCTGCCTGTTATTGGCATGTTTTGTCACCCATGGCGAAGCTAGACCCTTAACTGTTGCTGGTTTCCTAGCACTAGCTGTTAGCAAGTACATTTTAGCACACAACTGTGGGTTCAGATTTTGTGGAAAATGGATCATGGACATAACTAGTAGCTATATGCTGAAGGACAATGCCATCCTAATTCTAAATCCCACCTACCTGAGCACACCAGACCTCTCTGAATCACTGAACAAATCACAGATATGGATAGTGATCCAGGGGCTGAAACCCGTAAAATTTACTTTGTGTTAATATGAACACACACTGGGTGTAAATAATTCTTGAAGAAATGATTGCATTTGCAGTTAATGTTCTAGAATGTACGCTATCAAAATGAAGCCAGATTCTTAAATGTAAATGCATTCTTTTATCTAAAAAGTCAGTGCAAGCTAAGCACATCACACACTTTGCAGTTTTACATTGCAGTGGTAGCATTCAAACCGATGCATGCTACAGCAGAGAAATAAGCTCTTCGGTGATAACACAGTCACTATAACCATGAAAAATAGAAGAGCCAGAAATAGCTGAACAGGTTCAGCCGCATGCCCACTGACAGCCAGGGAGATTAGAGTGTGTTTTATGGACGCACTGCAGATCACATTAACGTTATTACATTCAGCGGGAATAAGTAGGGAACGATGGAGGAGAGAGACGAGCTAGAAGGAAGGGAATGGAGATGGAAATGGGTAAGAGGACAAACAAGACAGAGGATGAAGGAGTGAAATAGAGCAGAATGAGCATCAAATGAGTATGTAAGAAATAAGAGGACAGCCAGTGAGATGGAGGTGAAAGTTAAAAGTTATGAGAATGGGAGATGTTGATGACATAAGGAAAGTGGGATATTAGGAAAGGAGAGAGTGAATCAAATTCTAGATCTGGGCTGCTCCCAATTAACTGGAGACCAATGAAGCTCAGTGTTTAATAAGGAAAATCTGTCTTAATTCCTGGTAATATAATTCTCTCTCTCTCTGTGTCTGTCTTTCTGCTTTTCTTAATCAGCTGATATGGATATAATCTTTCAGTTAACATTAAATTGTTGGCATATCCCTTCAACACCAAATCGTGTCTATAATCTATATTTTTATCCTAAAAATGTATCATGACATTATCATCTAACTCTGCAGCTCCCCTCTGCTTTACAGAGTTGTATAGTGAGTTTCAGCTCAGTGTTTATCTGTCTGGCCACACATTTTTTCTGTTTTGGTTTACCTTCACTGCTCTAGTATTAGTATTATATAGTATTGCTTTCTGACACAGCAGGCAGCAGATTTCATTTTCTTTAAAAGCTCCAAAACCACTGTACACGACCTGTTCAGCACTAAAGATAGACACGGTCAGAGACTTGAACATATTGGAGCATTTATCAGAGCTAAAAGAGAGTGAATATTGGACTTACATTCATCAAGTGGACAAAAGCACCACTCTAAATGAATTCTAATGTTGTACCCTAACTGCTGGATGGGTGAATAAGCAACTGTTTACTGTTCGCCACATTAACTGAAAAGGCGATGATGTGTCAATTTTTTTAAAATAGTTTTGAGTTGAACTGACTATACTGAAGTAATACTACTACACTATACTAATAACTACAATCTATCAGACCGAACGATAAACCTTATAAGCATAAAATGCTTGTATAGGCCTGGTTTTGTACTGAAGTGAAAGCAACTTTAACCTGCTCAGACTGAACTTGTATGTATGATGCCAATTTAATTGAAATATACTGGACTGTACTGTTTGTTTTATTAAACACACTATTTCATTATTAGGGTGTTATTTTTATTATAGAACTTGGATAGTTATTCTTGACATATACTGTATCTTGCATATTTATTTCTTGCAACAAATAAGAATGTAACTGTACCACTTCTGGTACAAGAAGAGCTGTTTGGGAGCCAAAAGATCACTACTGGAAACTGTACCAGTCAGAGGAATCTGCTGACTGATGACATCATGGGATGCCACTCTGCGTTGTCTCAGGCTTTTAGTTTGCCTCCCGCTGCATTGTACACTGTTAAATGTGTTCTCCTCACCACTGGGAGAACTGGGGACTGGTGCTGATGTAATTTATGTCCTGAAATATACGAACAAATGCAATTTGGTGTCAAATTTCAGGAAATGTGTATGGAGACTGTGCTTCATAAAGTGAGTGATAAGAGGATTACTGCACTGATTAAATGAGAAATGATGCGGCTCACTGAAGTGAGTGTGAGGGAGGTGGGGACAGGTTTCATGGGGAACATGGATTTATGCTTATTGTTCTCTGTTTTCCACACTTTTAATGTTTATTAAACAAACTTGTCCCTAATATAAAGAGCAGAATGGGAGACACAAAATGGGAAAGAGAGATGGTGTAAAGAATGTTGAATTTAGATTTACTTAGATTACTATTCTGATGCAAATTATTTCATACTTTTCAATGCGAAGAACAACCAGGTGCCATGACAGTGTGCATCACACAGGGTTGCAGATGTTATACTGGTTGGATGGATAAGAAGGTTTTTGTCGTTTTTACATTGCTGTTCATGTATGAATTTAACAAATGAGAGTTATGTTCCAAATAACAGCACATTGATATATGGAATAATACAAATGACTAAACCCTGCGTGGAATACTAATACATATATTTTATGTTATTAGCAGCCTTCAAAGAACACTATTTCTCACAAACACCTCATTCCCTTCAAATACCTATTTGTCACATCCTTTGGCGGCTGGTATCAACACATATGGCAGCCTTTAGTGTCATAGTTCATCACACAGGGGAAAGCCATTTAGCGTCACTGTTCAAGGCTAAAAGTAGGCGTAATATAAATAACAGAAAAGTTGGAGTAAGGAAGTGGTTGGGGTGGATGGCTGGGTCAGGAATCAGACTTTCACCCGGGAGACCATTTTTTGTTTCCTGTGTAAAAAAAAGTCAAAACTGATTCTTTTTAGTTACATTGCTCAAGTAACGTTACTTAACTAATGTAATGTAAGTCATATAAGTAACGCAGCTATTTTAACACAAACCATAATCTTTTCCTAAGCAAGTAGTTTTGTTGCCTAATCCCAACCAAACTGTGATTCACAATGTTAACTACTAGTGTTATTTTGAAAGTCTAACTAGGTGGTCTAAGTGGTGTACACATTTTCAGACAGCAGAGATTACAGCTAAAAAGTTGGAAATATTTACAGAATATGGAAGAAACCAAGATATAATTGCGCAACTTTACCCAGGAGCATGTTACATATTTTAGGGAGGCTGATAAAATAGTGAGGTACTGATTTACTGAAACTAGCAGAACAACACCTACTCAGGAAGTGATGTCAGGACTTTGACTCTTTATATAGCATGTTACAGCGTGTTTTAGAGGTGTTATTTTCAAATTTTTGGACAGAGCCAGCCTAGCTGCTTCTGCTGCTTCCAGTCTATTTGCTAGGCTAGGCTAATCCTGACTCCAGCCCAGTTCATAAGATAGCCATGAAAAGGATTTTCAAAAATAAAGGTGAATTTTAAAAACAATTAATGGGTGAAAATATACCTTATTATGGCTCGATGACATATATATTTCAATAAAAAGTATATCGTATATAATCTATATTAAATCTATATCGTATATATATGTTCAAAGAAATAGGATATAATTTCAAAAATACAGTGTGGTCATTACACTACATTATTGCCTTCTTGCAAATTCACTTTATGTCAAAACATTTGCGTAACTGCTTACATATCAAGCCTTTAATAATCTTACATTTTCTTCAGTACAGACATGCTTTTGTTGTAGGAGAGAAATCTGTAGCTGCTGTAATTCTCAGAGCTGAGTGGTAATTTTTAGCTCCCACTCTCTGCCTGCCTGCAGTGATCTTGGCAGCCTGTTGAGCCAAAAGTGTTGCCATGCAGTGATCTAGCAACCGTGTGACCTGGCAACCCACGTGACCGATCACAGCCCCCTGAAGTATCGATTGAGGCCTTGCAGCCTCCGGTAAAGACCCGCCTTCAAAGATGCCCACTGTGCTTTTCAGCAGCAGAATGCAAGTGGAAAAGAAGATTTGTGCCTTTTTCCCCCAAATATGATGCAGATGGTGTGAAATGTTAATGAGGCTTGCTGTGCACTTTTGGCCAAAGGAAAGATGCACTGACCTCAAAATAGGACACAAATGGTCAATATTATGCTGCCAGCCCTATTCTTGGTGTGATTCAAAGTTATTTAGATCAACTTTTTGTTGTATGATATTTTCATTACTACAGTATTAATATATAATGATAATTGACAGCTCTACGTGCACCACAGGTTGGCCTCTCCTGCTGAGTAATTCCAGGCTCTGGATGTTTCTCATCTCATTGTCACTTTGAGCCTGTGCTCTATTTTAGAACAACACTAAAGGCTTACTGTTGAGCCCAGGACAGAAAGAGTGCATGAATATCAGATGTAGCCTGTAGCTCCAGGAGTCCTGTCAGGACCATCACACAATCCCTCCTCTTTCATTCAGCAACACCACTCTCTAACTGCCTCTGTTTTAAACTCCCAGCCCAGCCACTTTTAATTATTGTCAGACACAGCCAGCATATGTGTGGTGTGAGGGTCCATCAGGAAGGTAAAAAGCACTTCCTGTATTCAAGAAGTCGCTGTGTGAAGCCGACACAGTCCTGTAATTAAGGTTTCACCTTAATTTACCTCCCCCAGTAACAAGAGTAGTTTAGTTTAATGGCTGTGTCGGTGGCATTGGTTTCATACAGTGTGTCCCACTTTGAAGAGGAGAGCGCAGCGATAGACTCGGCAGCTCTGTGCTTAGGTGGAAGGAGGATGAATGTCTGCCCAAAGTTACTGCAGCACTTACTGCAAATTATCATCTCAAACCATGTGTACAAGTCTGATAGTGTAAATGAGACATGTTTGCAATTTCACAGCTGTACAGTGTGTAACAGAGCAAATCCTCAATAGTGAAGTTACTATAAATACGGAGCAAATATACAGTATACTATAAGCCAACCTCCTTTATGTTAGACTCTCAGTGTTAATGACACGCAGCTATAATCAGGTTTTTTATAAACATATAGTACAGAAAATTAACCAAACCCCAAATTCCATTACAGTAACCATTATTAACACAGCTGGTAGTGTGTGTGCTTGGCTCCCCTGACAGAAAGAAGAAAAAGGATACAATTAACATAGAAGGACTGCAAGCACAGCAATGGCAAGCTAGCTTTGCCACTCTGACAGTAGCCCATCCAACCATCCATCCATCCATCGTCAACCGTTTATCCTGCGTACAGGGTTGCGGGGGGCTGGGGCCAATCCCAGCTGACATCGGGCAAAAGGCAGGGTACACCCTGGACAGGTAGCCAATCCATCGCAGGGCTGACAGTAGCCCAATTTTTCCAAATGTTATCTGACTGTCTCAAATCTCAAATATTAGCAGGATTTACACAAAATGGAACTGATATGCACAGAACAAGATACAAACAATAGATCAAGTTAATATCATCTAATGCATAAAAAAATAATTTGCCAGGGAGTTTCAGTTGATGCAGCCTACCTTTCTTTTGAAAGAGTCTTCATCCGCATCACACACACACACACACACACACACACACACACACACACACACACACACCTATGTAGCTACTCTGAAGACCCACACAAACCCTAAATGACACTGGTAGGAGATGCAGATTTGAATAATAAACATTTTATGAAATTCATAAGCTATTTCTTTAACCTGTTACATTAGGATGGGTTTTTGTTCAGTTTGTTTAGTAAGTTGACCAGCAAGTATCATTTTTTTTCTTGGATGTAGCTAAGCAACTAGCAAGCCATGTGGGAAGATAATATTCTTAATCCCTATTCAAAGCTCTGATTGGTTCAGTGTTCCCCCAAACGCCAATTAACAAAGTACCAAAAATGTTTGAATCACTGAACTAATTGAGGATTTTGTCATCAACAGACTGTTGTTCCCACAGACAGAGACCTGACTTTATAACAGCATTCTGGATCAAACAATTGCACTTGCCAGGCAGACTGTGTTTCGTGCTGACAGAATAGTCTATGGTTGTCTTTTTTTATTTGAACACTTTATTTATTTACTTTTTCTGAACCATAGAGTATTTTACATGAGAAATAATACAGGTGTGGGGGAAGAAAAAAAAGGGCCATAATAAAGCAAAGATTCCTGAGAGAGAAAAAAAGGGTACACTATCTTCACAGTTGCACAGTGAACATATTTCTAACATATCACATCATCAACCCACAACAGGCTGATGCATGTCTTCTGTGTAACTCCTACAGCCAGACCGGTATTCATCGTTTCTGATTCTGATCAAAGAGATGTGGTTTTCTTTTGAGGTTACGCCTATTTTTTTCTGATGCCATGTATGAGGAGATTTCCTTAAGCCACACTCTTCCATAATAAGGCAATACATTTATTATGAGAAAACTTACACTACTATCGCAGATTCTTTGCAACAGGCTTAATGTGATTTACTAGGGAACCAGCAGATGGCAGTATTTGCTTTGCCATTTGCTGGGACCCAATGACCAGGATCTCTGTTTTGTCTGAATTCAGCTGAAGGTAATTATTTGACATCCAATTTTTGACATCACAGAGGCAGTCGGTAAATGAACTTAGCATTCCAGGGTCTGTGGATCTGACGGGCAAGTACATCTGCGTGACATCAGCGTAAATATGAAAAGAAACACGATGTTTCTGGATAATGTGTCCGAGGGGAAGCAAATACAAAGAAAATAAAATGGGACCTAAGACCGACCCTTGAGGCACACCATACTTAACTGGACGGAATGAAGAGGCATAGTTGTTCACAGACACGCAGAACCTCCTATTTGACAGGTAGGATGAAAACCATTCTAAGGCAGAGATCCCCAACCACTGCCTCAGTCTGTCCAACATGATGTTGTGATCAGTGGTGTCAAATGCAGCGCTTAGGTCCAGGAGTACTAGGACTGAGCGCATGCCATCATCAGCAGACATTAAAAGGTCATCGGTGACTTTAAGCAGGGCAGTCTCAGTGCTGTGGTACTTGTGGAAACCAATTTGAAAATGTTCAAATATTTTATTATTTTCCAGAACAGAGAGCAGTTATGTTATTGTAACCATGTTTTTGTAGGTTGACAATAATTCCTTCATATTGAGGTAATGGACTTGGAGAATGGATTTTTTCCATCTACGCTCTGCTTTCCTGCATTCCTGCAGTCCTGCATTGTGATGATTTAGCTGAAGTATTGCTTCATTACAGTTTTCCTGCTGTGACAAGCCATTTCCAATGTACGGAGCTTACAGAACACCACACTGAGTCTCTGTCTAAATACTCCTGAACTTTAGATGATCATACTCTTGCAGCTTGTTACTTCATTGCCAACCGCTGATGCACATTATGTTAATCGAGATATTTTAATAATCAGTGACATTGATTACGTAGATGAGTTGCCCCAGCTCTACTACCCACAAGGATTGAAACGGATCTGAAACAGAGACGGAAACTGCAAAACGAACAACCACGGTCTCCAGAAAGATGGAAACCTCAGCCACTGACCAGTGAAAACCCAGCTACTGAACAGTGAAAACTTAACTACTGACCAGTATGCTGCATCACCATGCTCTGATTGTCAGCACTGTTCTCTCAGCAGCTTTTGTTTTTTGGTTTTGTGCTGTCAAAAGCATGGCTGTCATTCGTCTCTGGAGCTCTGCTGAAAGCTGCATGCCAATGTGGTTTCATGCAGCCAACCCTGGCGGGGTTTGACAGACAGCTGGGAGAGATTGTTCCTCTGTGGATGAAATACAAACAGTGTCAGCCTTGTTTGCATTGCAATTTCACCACAATTCAAATCAGCTAACCTGTTAAATTGGGGTAGAAATGAATCAGTGTCATTGACTGATTAATGGTTGGAGGAGGGTAGACAGACACTGAATATTGTCCTGACACTGACATCAAAGTTTTAGGTATAAAGATACTGCCTTCAGCCAAATGGGCAAATCTTATATACCTCATTTTCTTACAAAATGGTCCATATGAGCTTTTTCTGATCTGCTGTCCCTATGGGAAGGATGACATTGTTTGTCAATGACTTGCAATGACTTGTATGAAAGCACCTGAAACTGTCCACCTGCTCCACCTCAGCACCACTGATGTAGACAGGAGTGTGTGTCTTTAGCTCCTTTTTCCTGAAATCAATGATCAGCTCCTTAGTTTTGCTGACATTGACCAGTAGGTTGTTCTCTGAGCAAGATTATCAATTTCCTCCTGATATGAAGTCTCATTGTTGTTTGAAATCCGGCCGATGAGGGTGGTGTCGTCTGCAAACTTCTGTTTCTTCTTTCTGTGTCGGGCGTTGTCGTCGTGGGTGTACAGCATGAACGGGAGGGGGCTGAGCACACAGCCCTGAGGGCTTCGGTGTTGAGGGCTACAGTGGAGGAGGTGGGGCCAATCCGAACTGTGCCAAGTTTGCCATCAATTTATATTTCATTTATTTCTTTATTTGACATCCAGAGTTAGCTCAACAGGCTAATTTTCATCTGTTGTCTGCGTTATGACTTCCCACACAACCACAAGAGGCCCTGTTTACTTGCTTTGTCTGTTGCTTTCAACAATATCACACAGTCTTCATCAGCAGATAAATTTTGCTCAGCTGTAATGAAACTGTAGATGTTCAAACTTTCCATTATTAAAAGAAGTTTAAGCCTTCTCGTCCACCTTGCCTTAAAAGTGGAACTTTATTGTTCACTTTAAACCGGGGAAACTGCCCAGCTATTTTTGCATAAAACAAATCTATTTTCATTTCAAAGTATATATTCATAATCTTGACAGAGACCTGCATCACAGACACCTGCTCCATCAACATCAAGCTCTTGGGCACATGCGTGGTGGCAGTAGCTCAATCTGTTAGGTTAAGGCTGGGGACTAGAGGATCGCTGGTTCAAATCCAGCTCGGACCAGAGTTGCAGAGTGTGGACTGGTAGCTGGAGATGTGCCAGCTCGCCTCCTGGGCACTGTCAATGGAGACCTTGAGCCCTGTACCCCTAACCCCTAACTGTGCTTCCGGAAGCATTTCTATGAGACTCTCTGGGGCATCCCTTACATTTGTAATGAAGGTGTTGACAGCTGAAGCCCTTACCAGAACTGTTAGTACCTAAGTCACTGACTTTATGCATGTCGACCGGCTAACCCTACAGCCTCACGGCCAATGTGCTAACAGGTAGGGTTAGCCTCCCTTGTGTTGCTGCAACGTAGTAAACAGGGCAAATGGTAGCAAATGGACGATTTAGCCTAAAATACTGTTACACTTTGTCACACTGTCTGAAAGCATCAGTTATGACGCATTGAGATGAGAATGCGATGTGAATTTCCCCTTGCGGGATTAATAAAGTATTGATAAAAAAACAAAAAAGAGCGCAAGACTCAAGCAAGATGTGAGGAGGCGGACTCTGTGTTTCCATTGGTGGTGGTTGATGCTTAAACGCAGTGACAATGGAAATTGTCTCCCAAATATCGAACTCCATGTGAAGATGAAAACTATCTCTATCTTATTGCTGTTTACATTCTCCCGGAGGCAAATTCAAAAAATGCACTGCAGAACTATTTCCTGGGTGAATATGTGTATGTATATCTGCATAAAAATAACAACTGTATAGGCCTATATAGTTTTACTTTACTTATTTTTATGTTACCCTATTCTATATATATAAATTGATTGAGCTGTTATGTTCTATGTGTGTAGCATGAAGGCACCACAAACTTTCATTTTGTTGTACAACCTTGTGTTGTAATGATAAATAAATTACCGTAAATTACATAAATGCTGCCCTAAAAGGCTGTTCATAACTAATGTTCATAGAGATGCCTTCACTCAGAAGTAATGGCTTCTGAGGTTCCTGTCTATTACGGTAGAAAGGCATCGAGGTAACTACCTTCTGTTTCGAACAGAGCCTCTGTCTCTACCACAGTTTTGGTTCCCAACATTTACTGAAAACTCCCCACATTACATGCGCCCAACTAGCAAAATGTCCAGTAAACCTAGTCTCATTCATACTCACAAGTCATAACTTTTTAATCCACTGGATTCCCCTTTAGCTAGGGTGCGAATTATACAGTGACAACATTTTTTCCAGGTTAAAAAAAGAAAACCCAGTAAAGCGTGGGAGCGGGCTTCAGTAAACTAAAAGGGGCTAAATCTACTAAATCTACCTCTTTAATCTTGAGAGTTATTACCCCATTCCCCTGGCTCTGAATTTTTTTTAACCTACACTGGCCCTAATATGCAGTTTTACCTTTTACCTCAATTATATTACAAATAAAAGAATCCGTAAGACAAAAAAGAGAATAAAGCCTACAACAAGAACACTGTTAAGTTACTTAGGAATTCACTCTGCCTGCAATGTATTTGAGCTGGACTTATGCTGTCCTGAGTGCTACTTGTTATCGTCCTATATAAATATAAAAGTTATTATTGTTGTTGTTGTTGTTGTTGTTGTTGTTGTTGTTGTTATATATTACAGTACATGAATTAGAACATGGCTTTATGCAGCTGCACTGAAAAGAATCTGGAGCACAGCAGCAGCGTAAGTAATGGTGTCGAATGTGATATTGTTTGGAAGCTACCCCGCAGGGCTGTAGTGCTTGGGCAAATATAGAAATGTAAAACTTGGTTAGAGTGTTGAGAAGGGAGAACTAGAGACAGCACAGAGAAGACATCGGAAGAGGCAAAACAAAGAGGGGAATAACTGATAGAGTGAAAGAAGATGAACCATCGCAGCATCTCTCTAGTGTTCTACTTAACAACAGTTTTTCACATTAACATTGTTTAAAATGTCATCAGCGTTAATTTGTAGAGCAGGAAGAATCGTGCAAGTGATCAGCATTTTTACACTAATCAAGAGGGAAAAAAATAAAAGACTATACTATCAAATACATCCTTATGCTAAACATATTTATTAATATATAAACAAGGCTGGATTATCAACTGCGCAAAGTGAGCAACTGCTCCAGGGCTCAGACCTGCAGGTTGTCTGTGGGGCAATGACTGTAACTTGATTAATTACAAATTTGTTAAAAAATAAATAAATAAACAAATGAAGGAAAGGGTCGGAGGTTCAATCCCTGGTTCCACCAGTCTGCAAGTCGAAGTGGCCTTGGGCAAGATACGGGAGCGCATTGCAAAGAAAAGATGAAAAGATGTCATAATCACAAGACCAGGATCTTAAGGAAGCCAGTTCCTACTCTAATTGAAAAGTGCTATGAGATAACTGTTGTTACTGCTGTTAGTGATTTCGCCCTTTGCTGCGTGTCGCCCCCTATCTCTCTCCATCAATTCCTGCTCTATCCACTGCCCTGTCAAATAAATGCTTAAAAATGCCCTAAAATATCTTTATAAACAAACTTGGCCCCTGTATATAACCATACTTCAGTCTTTAGTAAATCATGCCTTGTACAGTTTATAACAAATAAATGACCTTGACTCATGCACCACTGAAGAAGAAAATGGAACAGGATTAGAAGAGTTAACTATTGTAAACTCTTTAATTGTATTAACACCAGCAGCTCTGCTTTTACCCACTTCACCGTGAGTGTTTAATTTTGCAAAATTATCCTATTATTTATAAAGCCAGGGAATCACTTATCAGCCCCCATCAAAGTATTATTCAAATTTATTGAGGGGGAAAACACTCCAAATGGATCAGGAGGCATAATAGCATGGCATCTTCTTCCCAGATTTATGTCCATGGAAACTGGTTTAACAAGTGTGTGCAGAGCTGTGTGCTCTGAAGTCACAGGAAATGACAGCACAGTTTGTTGATGCTGGAGCTGAGGGATGTAGGAGGCATTGATACATGCCTCTCTTCTCTAGCAGCATGGATAATCCCATAGAGATGGCGAAACAGGTAGGAGAGATACATATCAACCCACCCAAAAACATGTGAACCGGTCAAGTAGAGAGCTGTGCCTGGAAATGCTAAAATGAGAAGAAAGAACAAAGCAAATATTGAGAATGAAGAGAGAAGGATCGGTGTCAGCCCATTACTGTGCTTATACATTATTAAAGATACACTCAGTAGGACACGTGTGCACACACACAGACAAAATGGAGAGCTCTCATTCTCAGGGAGGGACAGTAATGAAGAAACACGTAAATGTAGGAGTACTGTATGTGGGGGAGAGACAGAGCATGAGTCATTACGGCTCACTCTCACTCTCTGAAATGTGCTTTGCTAAATGATTGTACTAGTTTATGAAGAAGACAACACTGCAGGGACTGAAACACTGCCATAACTGTTACCGACTAACTGTTTAATCACCTTTTCATTTGGGAACTGCAATCTTCCAACTTTTTAGGATAACATATATATTTTGCTAATATAATACTAGCACATATCATACTATTAATGATTAGTCTAAACAGTGTTTAGTATATTATTTAGTATATTTAAACTTAAGCACGTTATCAAAGCATAATGTTGTATTTTACTTGAACTTTTTGCTCTTTATTTTAGCATATTTCCATTATTTAGACAGGAGAGGGCTGTATGACATGCAACAAAGGTACTCAGCCAGAATCGCATCTGTGGAAATCCGATTGAGATTACATTTCAAACCACCTCCAAATGTGGATTGGATCTTTTTTGCAAAAATTTTTGTTTTTTGGGGGGGTTTTGCTGTCGAGACTTTCTAAAAGTAGCCTAATCTGGGTGTGCCAAAAAACACGTTTGGGTTGGCTGTCTGAGCAGGGCCTGACCTCAAACATATCTCTGGCATTTCTGAACTAGGCTTCTGCCAATAGTGATATACAGTGGCAGTTGCCCAGGGTGGAAATGCATGGCCCCCATTTTTTCACACAGCTTCTGAATAAGAGTTTGCCAAAGAAAACCAAACATCCAGGACCATCACCACCACCAGCAGTGAAAACAAATAGGATGGATGATGTCACGATTTATGTGTAATTAGGGGAACAGGAGTACATGGGATGGACCCAAATGTAGACAGAAGCAGAAGGTGCAGTGCTTTCATGTTCAATAGGTGGAGGTCGCTTATAAGATTGTGAGGCCATGAGGCAGTAACACAGCAAACAGAAAGAGCAGGCAAGAATCCAAAGTCCAGCGATCAGGCAAAAGGATCAAAACCAGACTGGTGTCGTGTTTACAGATGAACGGAATACAGATATCAGAAAGGAGGCTAGAAAGAAAAGGTGTGGAAACTTAAAGATCTGGCACAGAAAAAAGGAAGTGGTAGGCTATGTGGTGAGTGTGTCATTTTTGCCTTGGGGCCCATAGTGTGTTAATTCGACCCTGGTCCTAGTATGATTGAATTGCATGAATGGGTTTCAGTGGACAGTTGTAGCCTCCCATAATGGTCTTAATGATGCTTTTCTACGCTGGCAAAAGTACAACTGGTAACCTAACCCTAATTACTGGGCGGAGGATGTAAAGGCAGAGGGCGGGGGGGGGGGGCTTGTTGTCGGAGGCGGGTCGGTGGGAGGGCGGGAGGAGGAAAGATAAATGAAAGGGGCTGTGTTAAGGGATTGCAAATTCAAAGTGGTTTGTGAAACGGAGAGACTGAACATCCCTCTTCCTCCTCCCCCTCCTCCTCCTCTCACACGCTGCTGCTGCAGTCAGTCTCACGCGCAGACCTGCCAGCTGAACACTGCTCCCGTCGTTTTTCTCTTTTTTCCTCCCGAGAGGCTGACCGCATTCCAGCGACCTTTTCATCTTGAGATCGACCTTGCTTCCACCGCTCTCTCTTTAGACTCCATTGGATTACTGGAACATTTGTCGTGTGTTGTGGTGTTCTATACTCCAGGTTATGTGCGTTGTTGACGGATAGATGAGGAAGGGCAAATAAATGACGAGAGGATCTGGGCACAGTAATGCTCTCCGTGTGTTTCCTCATGAGCTCAGTGTTGATTTTGGTTAATATTTCACAAGGAGGAAAAGGGGGGCGGTGTTATTACGATCTTATCTCTGCTAAACAGGCTCAGGCTGAATCTAACAGAGCCTCCGCGAGGTTATATTCAGCACCTTGGACAGCGGAAAGCGCTTGAAGCTGATTTAAACACGAAAATCGACTTAATATTCAAGTTCACTTAGCAACTTCAGCCTGCAGGAATGAATTGTCTTTGTTCATTACTTAACTTCCTTTTTTGATTGGATTAAATGAGTTGCATGCGAATTGCTTTACCCGCACAAGTTATAATCGCAGTGACGTTAAGGGTTTATGAAGTTCTTCTCCAAAGATAGTAGGCTAGAGTATAATGCCATTTTCGTTGGTGAAGAGCAGGAGTTCACATCAACTTAAAGAGTGTTTTATATTAATTTAATGTCTTTGTCAGCTGTTAGACAACAAAAGCAGTCAAATTAAAAGTTCCATGTAAATTAGGATCTGTGAGGAAAATCAACTTGTACCGTTCATGGGAATTCAAATCTCCTGACCCCCGCACAGCTCGCCCTGCAGACTCAAAGCACTAGAAAAATAAACTGACTTCATCGAACCCCGCTGAGCCTCCTGCATCCACCTGCTATGGCTCGACTCTGCCAAGGCCTCCTCCGCAGATCCGTCCTCCGCTACTCTCTGACCCTTACTTTCACTGTCCTCCTCTCCTGCCCGGCTCTAGGCAAGAAGAAGCTCTACATCGGAGCCCTCTTCCCCATGAGTGGAGGCTGGCCCGGAGGACAAGCCTGCCTCCCCGCCGCTCAGATGGCTCTGGACCTGGTGAATAAAAGGACCGACATACTGCCGGACTACGAGCTGGAGCTCATACACCACGACAGTATGGTGAGTAACTAACAAACTATGGGCTCCGGCACAGTCTGTTTCATTCTCACAAATTTTTTTAGTGTTTTCTAACCCACTTCATGCACTTCTGTATGAAGCATAGATTGTATTAAAAAATAGTTATTCTGGTTTTGATTGTATACAATTAAATATTTAAAAACGAGAAAAGAGACCCTTTATAAAGGACTTGTAGGTTGCAACTTGTACCTTTATTAATTGTTAATAAATCAATGCTTTGTAGATCAGATGAAAGCCATTACTAAAAACAACCTCTGGGTTGCCAGGTTGTGAGAAGATCATTTAGCCATCCATTTCTAGTGAAGGGCTGCAGCCTGCAGACGATCTGGACCTAAATTCATTGATTAACCACATTCTGACGATTAAAACCCTTCATTCATGAGTTAAACTCATTTATAGCTAAACACTTGAAGGCTAAATCGAAAGTGTGAGACACACAAGCATTTACTAATGGATTACTGACATTTATAATTATTACTAAACACCAGACAATTGGATTTTTCACAGCCTGGCAACAAAGCATTTGTTCTTATTAATGATCTATAACTGTTCTATAAGAAATGAGTTATTTCTGATTCATTAACCATGAGACATTCGTTTCAACAAATGGTAAAGAAAAAGTAAACCTCAAGACATTTGGGAAATTATATTATTTTTAGTAGCCATTTCTGAGATTCTGAAAAAGGGTAGATTGCAGTTCATGAGGTACTGATCATGTCCATATCTTTGGAGTCCACATAGAAGACTGTTTCACTGTGGCTGTTATTATTTATATATCCACACTGTGATTGCTTTTCCCACATCATGTTAGGCCATCATTAGGATAATTGGCAGTCCTGTGTGTATAAAATGGGTCTAGCTACTATATAGTGGTGTAAAAACTAGATGTGTTTGCATAAGAACAGCAGCTATCCAGTCTGCACACATTCAAACAGCACCATGGTCTCTGCTAATGACTTCCTGTCTGCTCACCTTTTAACACCATAGAACGGGGTTTGCTCCCTGCATCTCGTGTGGTGTTTGTTTTAGGCTACCAGAAGCCCAAGTTAATGTTAGAGAATCAGGGTGGTTTTGTTTAAATGTTGATAAAGTCAAAGTGACATGTGGTGCTTCAAGCCATCATCATTTTCGACATTTAACCAAGACCAAGATCTTTCCAAACACTAAAAAGGATGACCTGGCAAGAAACAAGGGATTAAACTGGTATATATGGTTGAGAGATGAGGGAATGAGTTGCAGGTGTGGCAGTCAGGTTTTAGGGAAAGGACGTTAAGTCCGAGGGCATCTGTTGGAAAGCTAGAGGGGGAGTTAGAGACTATTTAGTAATTCATTCAGTGAGACTGACATTGTGTTCATGTTTTATTTTTTGGGTTGGCCTCTATTATTAGTGAGTGTTCATGGACTAATCATTTATGGAACCTGAGGTAGCGGTACAGCTAAGCTGCTTTCATCTACTCTTGTCACCATTTTGGTGGTCATTTTTCGTCGATGTGGCTAGCTAGCTATGTAGGGAAATTACGTCAGCATTCTAAAATTTTCTGACTGGTCGTTGTTAATGCAGCCAGGGTAACAGCCATCAACGAGCACAACACCAGACCTATATGAATCATTGAACAAATCAGATATGTGGTCACTTTTGATAACATGAGCTTTCAAAGCACATGATACATCAGTCATGTCTGGTCATGTGTTGTTTTGGGTTTGTGGGCCATTATTTCCTTCTTTACTTTGTTACTTTTACGTTTCTGTTCCCGCTTGTGTGATTGTTTGTGCCTCCCTGATAGTTTCCACCTATGTCTCGTTATCTCCACCCCTCTTGTGTATATAAGTGTGTGGCCCCGCATTGTCAGTTGTCATTGTCTTTTTATTCGGTGTCAAGCGTCTCTTGTTTAGCATTCCTTAATTACTGTGGATTGTGTATCTTGGTTCTTGCCTGCCTTCTCAATTTGGATTATTGCTTTTGTTCGGACTGTGGACATCCCTATTTTTCCTGTGTCTGCACCAGAATAAATATGACAGAACGATCTGACAACATTATGGACCCAGCAGACATTATTTTAGGGGAGGATCTAAGAGAGTGATCCTCCACTTTCGTGAGATTAATTGCTGCCATTCAGAATTCTACAGACCTAAAACAGACTATTTGTGTATTGTCTTATGGAGAAGACCATTATCCATCCTCTCAAGACCCCGGCTTCTGAACTTACCACCAATGGATGAGCAGTTGGCAGATACTGTATTTCCAAACTCAGAATGGGTTTCTAAACAAAAACTTACAGTTTTGCCTGGAGGCAACACAGCTGTGACAACTGTGAGGCCAGAATCCCGGCTGCAGAGACTCAGTTAATCAGCCCCCCTGAAACATTGCTGGCCAGTTCCACAGAGATTCAGCTCTCTAGCACTCCTTAGACTTTTCTGTCCATCTCTCCTGAAACTCAGCTCATCAGCCCTCCAGAGACTTTGTTGTCCAGTTCCCCAGAGATTCAGCTGGCTAGCTCCCCAGAGGCTATGATGTTCAAAATCACAGAGGTACCAACCGTTCTGCCTGGTTTCCCATTGGTGGCCTGGCTGTGGGTACTGTCTTTTAGTATCCCTTTGGCTCTGTGCAGACACCTTAACTCTTGATATCACTAATGATCTGCAAAGCAGTTTTTTGTTTGTTACTTTTTGTAACCCTGACCTCAGGGGTTGGCAATCTGGCATACCGGGCAAACCGACAAACGTTTGGGGCCGGTGTAACGTAAATTATTAGAACTGAAGGGATTTTTTCCCCCTGCAAAGTAACCTCAAGTTTGGGGGCCTAAACATGCTCCAAAACTCAGCAAACTTTGCACATAATTCAGGCGCGAAAAATTTCATATTTTATGGGTTTCGCGCATGAGCGTGGCAAAATGGCTCACTAGCGCCCCTTACAGAGCAGCCCCCGGACAAAGTTTCACCTACGTGTACGAAATTTTTGTGGTACGTGTATCATGTCCAGACACACAACAAAAGTCTCTTGGAGCGATGCCCGACACCCAACAGGAAGTCGGCCATTTTGGATAAAATTTTTGACGATTTACACACTTTGTACTTTAACGAACTAATGGTGAATTTTTGTCTACAATTGTGCCAGTGGCGTGGTGTCCAAAATCGATGATTCGCCACAAAACAGGAAGTTGTTATAACTTCAGTCTACATGCTCATATCTATGCGAAATTTGACATGTATGATAATAGTCCCACCCTGAACACATCCATATGCCAACATTCACTCAAAGTCATAGCGCCACCTGCTGGAAACAGGAAATACTTTAACAAACTCCTCCTAGAGAATTAGTCTGACCAACTTCAGATTTTTGCTGTCTAGTCTAATCCCACTGACTACTAAAAGTTGTGCAAACGGTGAGTTTTTGTGGAACAGTGTGCCTGTGGCGTGGCATCCACAATCTATGATTTGCCATGAAAGAGGAAGTTGTAACTTCAGTGTACATGCTCACATCTGCACCAAACTTTACGTGCTTGATAACAATCACACCTTGTCTACATGCCAATATTCAGTTATAGTCACATCGCTATATGTAGCGCCACAAAGGGGACACAGGAAATGATGATTAACACCCTTGCGCAGCGTCCGAAGCGGCAAATGAAGTGGCAAATTCACAGCCGCACTGGCAGAGCTCCAGAATCTGCAACGCGGCCGCCTCACACCTTGACGTGCTACACGTGCGAGGGCCTGCCCAATGCTGCTTGCAGCTTTAATTTATTTGTATAACTGTTGAGCCAACGGTCGGCCCATAAATTACGGACAGCGCACCATTGGGTAATTTTCTATACTGACATTGGCCCACTGCTCTCTGTTTCTTGTGTTGCAGGCCAAACCCCCCCCCCCCAAAACTTCCAACCATAAATAACTGATATGTTTGCTACAGGGGCTGCAGTAGCTTCAACATTTGTTGAAAATGTTCTGAAAAATACCTTCAACAACAAATGTTAATCGAAAACGCTTTAAGAAAGGTTTAAATGCATAATAAGAAACCTGCAATGCATTTTAAATATAGTTTTGTCTAAAAAAAGCAACAAAAAAAGATACTGATTTTGTGCTTCCCTTTATAAGAGACATTCTGATGATAAATTGATGCAGAAAATGTCTCCAGAATGCAGGAAAGGAAGTGTTTGATGCTCAAAATATTCTGGGGGAAAAACCACCATACCCCCCATTCTATATTTCATCAATACATTTTTTTTCTAAATGGTATTAAAATATATTCTTGTCTTGTTCTCATGACCACAACGTTGTTCAATGTTACGTCTCAAGTGTTTCATCACCCCCTTAATCTGAACCCTTAAATGTCCCCATCCCCTTTGCTGTAGTGACAACAATGATGATTACTTCAATTAAGGTCAATGATAATAACATAATCATAACGCTATTATAAAGTAGTATAGTAGTATTATAAAGACTGTTAAACAGCGTTGCATGAGCTATTAGACTATAAGCTATATTGTTTTTGTAGCTAGCATATTTTCCTAATGCAGGCTAACTGTTCTAATGGCTGAGGTGAGGTTATTTTGTCAGCATTGCGTTGGCTAATCCCACGCTGCTGTGAAAATGACTTATAGGGTACTTGTACTTGAGTACGAGTTGTGTACTCTATGGCCACCTCTGATCACCATGGAGTCAGTAAATGAGTGCGAATGAGTACACTGACTCACTTGCACAGGTACTCTTATCCACGGCACATACCACTCAGCTGGTTTGGGGGACTATTACAATAGGTACACATGTTATATATGGAAGGATGGTGTATTGGTGAGAGGTGTCCGACCAATTTTGGTGGGCCGTCTGGGCCAAAAATGCCAGGGCAGATTTTTTGTCCCAGTCCAGCCCTGCCTGTCCTGCCCAGCAGCCTGGTATGCAGTATGAGGAGCTGAATAACATGTTGTGCCAGGCAGATTTTGCTTTAACAAGGGAGTTTATGCTCCTTTGTCTTATTTATTATTTATTTAATTATGTATTTATTTGTCACCCAGCCAGACAGGGGGGAGAAATGTGGACGAGGGGCAAAAACATCAAACAGGAGACAACCAGCCGAACAACAGCAATAAACAGCAGACATAAGAAAACAACTGAAGGAGAATGAAGAAGAGAAACAGTCAAGCTAATTAAATAAACATCACAGCACAGCCATGAGAGGCAAATAATAAGAATTAATTTAAATAAATAACTTAATGATATGAATTATAAGAATAATGCAACTACAAGTTGACAGCCATGGACAACCTAAAATTGTGTGGGTGCGGGTGTATGTGTGCGTGTCTGTGGGTGTAGATGTGTGTGTGTGTGCATAAGCCTGTCTGGTGTTAGATCCCAAGTAACCGCTGTCCAGGAGGTACTGGTCCAGCTCTCTGTCTTAAAGGGTCCAAACCTCCAAGCCTATGGGTATTGTCGCCCGCTCTGGCCCCAGGGATGCACTTAATTATGCCCTGTGGCATCTCGGTTGCGGTACAGCTGGCCATCAATGTAAAGTTTATCCACCGCGATGACAGCCTGTCATGGCTGTCCGTTTGCCGTCCTCCCTGGCGGTGGTCTGATTCAATATTCCTCAAGGTGTCGGCTGGTAGCTTCAGCTGCTTCTGGATGAAGCTTTTTACGCTCTCTTCTGGGACTTTGTCCACGTGCTTCACGATACCCAAGATGACCAGGTTGTCCCTCATGCTGCGTGCCTGGAGATTGATGATTGTTTCTTTAATGTTTTTATTTTCGACCGAGGACCTCGTTCTCTGCTGCGAACTTAACCACCTGTGCTGGCTGAACTCCAGGGATTCCGCAGAGCCTGAAACTCTTTATGGAGAACTTCTACCAGAGATAATTGGGAATCAATGGTGGACAGTTTCTTTTCACTTGAGCCCAGAATGTCCACAAAATCCCCAAGCAGTGTTAATCTCAAGAAGTGACTGAGCACACAGCTTTGGTGGGCTGAGGTGTTCAGCACTAGTAGAGGAGGTGTGACTGCCAATCTGAACTGGCTGTGGACTGTTTGTGAGGAAGTACAATATCCAGCTGCAGATTGTGATACTCAAGCCCAGAGTGCCAAGTTTGCCATTTTCATGGGGGAGATTGTGTTCGCTGCTGAGCTGATATCAACAAACAGAACTGTGATGTAAGTGTTGTTATTTTAAAGGTGTGTACGTACCAAGCATCATTGATGTAATCATTGAGTCCACCCCCCTTTGTCTGGGATGGTGTGATGGATGTAAAGATGAGAGCACAGCAGTCTCTGATTTCTCATTGCTGAGTTAGCCTGAGTATTATTTCATCAATTTATGTTCCTGTGACTGGACATTAGCCACATGCAGGCTGGAAAGTGATATAACCTTTGATCCAAAATGTGGTAGCTTAGCTCTGGTCTGGCTGGCTGGGTGGTCAGAAGATGTTGTGGGCACTGATTGTCTGCGTTTTCAGACACTCATGAATGTGTTTATGTCTTAGAAACAAAGGTAAATAAATCATGAAAAAAAATGCCATGAACTTTACTATTGGCTGGTGCATCTGCATGGACTGCCGTCAGCATGAGATGGATGATTGACGATGATGAAAAAATGTCTTGTTCATTGTGAAACCTGCAGTCACCTTACAAATTCCATATACCTGTCGATGCAGGCTCTTTGTTCTTTATCCAATGTTGTTAAATGATAAACATTACCTAATATATGTAAGGATGTTGGGCACAGTGTGACTGTGCTGCTGTTTGTCTATGTCCACAGTGTGATCCAGGGGAGGCCACCAAGCTGCTGTATGACCTTCTGTACACAGAGCCTATTAAAATCGTGCTGATGCCAGGCTGCAGCTCCGTGTCCACTCTGGTGGCTGAGGCTGCTCGTATGTGGAACCTTATAGTGGTAAGAACCATCACCTTTCTTTTTGTGGATTTTCACTGCAATACAACACCCTCCAGTAAATCAAAATGTTGCCACTGCCTGGTAGGCCTTTCAAGGAAAGTGTTCTCTGGTAATGGGAAAGTGATGTATTTACATTTCTAGACAGAAAGAAAACAACGGGAGAAAGATTTGGTATGGGGCTGTTGAAATGTAATGTCTTGTACTGTGTAAAAACACCACAGAGAGCACTTAGCACCGATGGTGGACAACATTCAGTACAGTACTTGGTTACAGTTGTGATACAAGCGTGTTTACATTCTCTCACACTCTCTTGTGTATTCTTGAGGTCAAAAGTGTTGTCAGTGTGTTTTCCCCTAGAAATGTGCCATACCATATTGTTTGTGATAATACCAATATTTTAATGTGATAAAAATTTGTCATAACACAATTTTAACAATTATTTGATCTTTTAATGTATGTATCGCAGCAACACACATGGTCGAAAGCAAAAGTAGGCTGGTTCAAAACATCAGAGCTGTAATTAGAATTTGAGTTGTTTAACTGAAGCCAGGGGTTTTTAAAGTATGAGGCGGGCCAGGGGGGCTCCAAACAGTTTTAGAGGAGACTCAGTGAATGGAAGTGAAACAATATTACAGTACTTATTGCATTAGTTATCAAAAGGAGATCACATAGAATAGTCTACATGTGTGAGTGGTACAGTTTTTGGGAGCTGTTTCCCCCCCATCAGAGTCAGAAACTAATAAAGGCCTTAGGACAGTGCTTTTTGCAAAACTATTTGATGTAGTCAGAAGTTATGTCAAACAGCAAAGTTAGGCTATTTTGGCTCAAATATCGAGTGTCTTTGGGATCAGATAATATAATGATAATCCCATAGGCATCTAGACATTGAGCAAAACTTACCAAGTAAACTAAAGATGTGATGGGGGGGCGCCGTTTCCCAAGCTTGGTCTGAGGGGAGGTCCGTATTCTCAGACTTTGAAAAACCCTGGCTTAAGTAATTAAAGTGAAAAACTGAATCTCAATAGCATAATTTAAAATGACTTTTATTAGTCTGGAAATTAATTCCAATAAACCTTAAACTGAATGTGTCAGGATTAGCCAAGTGAATAAACAGGTTTTGGGCCCAAGCGCCAGACGCTACACAGGCCCAACATGATCAGTTCTCTTTGAATTTGATTTATTTAACCAAAACACAGACAGTTCAGTTTAGAGTTGGCAAACTCCAAGAGACTCCAAACATTGAAGTCTTCCGAACAACAAACAGAAAATCCCAACAAGGCAACGAGAAGGACAAAGTCCAAAAACAAGCGGTACAAACAGTATTCCAAAAAGCCAGGCAGAAAAGAAGTGGTAATTCACAGGTACTGAGGCAAAGTGCTAACAGAGCTACAGGTAAATGTACTGTGGTTAGTCCGTGGCTTAAACGACCACGGACTAACAGAGGCTGAACAGAAATATAGGCCTTACATAATGCCATGGAGACACACACATGGACAGGCTGGTTAAATAACTCCAGGTGATACACATTAGGGTAATCAGGCAGACAGGAAGCAAAACTAAACACAGACAACAGAAGCAGCAAACTACAAACAGAAAACAGACAGACAACAAATAACCAGGAACAGGACAAGCACACCGAACCAAAACCAAAACACAGACCAAACAGACCATCTCAATATAAGACAAGAAAACAGACAGAAACAAAGATCAGAAAACAGGAGAGAAAACACAGAGCACAGAGCCGAACAGGTCAAACCATGACAGAATGTCTTATTATGAAACAGAATTCAGTTGCTCTGAAACTGTATTTGATCCTCACTGAAAATACAACTCTCTAAATAGTTTAACGTTCACTTCTCACATTCACTTTCAGTTCACTGAGACACACATCTGTTTGTCGGGGAAGAGCACAGAACTCCAATCAACACCTGTGTTTTACCATTTCCCTGACTCGTGGAAAACCATATGTGGGGGTCTTCCATTTTAGTTTGGAACTGTACTGGATTAAACAAGTGCTCTGCTTATCATGTGGGGTGAAAAACCGAAACTAACACTTCAGATCAGGCATATATCTGTTATAAATTGTTAACTTTGAAACCCTAACAACTGTCTAACCTCTCCATGTTTTCCCTTTAACCTTTTGATGGTACAAGCGCATACTGCAACCAATATGGGCAATGATAACCATGTAGCAACATATTCATGCTGCATACCCGCTTAACGGGATGAAGCTCTGCTAAAAGCTCGTGCTAAAAGGTTCATCAACCTCTCTAATTGTGCTGTGAGGGAGATTTTGCCCTCTCCAGACATCATTCATCACCACTGCCTGCACCCCCCTGTCCCAGAGTGCTTCTAACTGGTATGTTGTCAAACATTTCACCATATTTCATCTCCCTATCAGCGTAATCAGTCTCTTTTCCTGTTTGTCTGAGCTAACGTTTGCTCAACCTGATCTACTGCCACACACAGAGGCTTCTGCTCTATCCAGTGATTTTTCTGGCATTCTTTTGTCAGTAGAATAGAAGTATAATGTGACTGAACACTCCTTACATTTTTGTAGTCTTTTGCCATTGTCATCTTCCTGAAGGCAGCTGTGGCGAGATTTGGACTGTCATGGTGGTTGCTGGGTTACTGTGGGTCCCTTGACAACAACCCTCTCCAGTTTCCCTGACGTTGGTAAGGGGCTCTGCACCCACAAGATACATGTTCAGGCTGGCCACACTTACAGCAGTAGTTGCAGCTGTCTCCTTCACCATTGTCCCTGCACGTCCTGCAACCTCTCTTCCGAGTCCCTCTGTCCTGTTGTCCGTCTCTTTTGTTTTTGTTTCTGTGCTCATAGAAGCCACTGTCATCTTTTTCATCTCTGGCATCTCTGTTTTCACTTCGCCCTCGATTTCAGGGATATCCGTGGCTTCACCTGAAACACTGCTATGGACTTTTACAAATGCACTGACTTGACATTAGATTTCTTCAGTTTACATTCTTCTGGTTTACTCTTTCATTTCTATTTGTAGGTGTAGAAAAACTGAACGCTGCTTCTCCGTGTTTAGTTTTGACTCTGGGGACAGTAAGCAGACCTATCCCAGACCTGCTACTGGATGACCTGGGAGGGCTGGACGTTTAATAACATAGTAAAAGATTATAAATATTTAGTCATAGCTTTCACGTGACGTCACATTCCAAGGAAAACGGAGGGCAAAAAAGACGTTATTTTCCGCTGCCCGCCAACCAGGAAGCAAGTGAGGGCTGGCAGGGACCTGGCGGTTTTTAACAGCAGGTGCTGTATATGGATCGCAAGTAACCAACACTTGCAGTTTGTGTCTATATCTATCTTTTTCTTAAGTTTAGAGTTGATCCACATAAAATTTAATGGCTTTTGCGGCATCTCTATGAGGGAGTCTGGTGTGAGCTGCTATCTTTGTCTGTTGTTTTGCCCTCCAGGTCACCGCGCATGTCACATGACTGAAAACTATGAATTGACAACCGGTTTTGTACTGTGCCAGAAAGTCCCACCAGTTCTCCAGTCGGTCTAGTAATATGTTGTGGTCGATGGTGTCGAATGCAGTACTGAGATCCAATAATACCTAGACTGAAATTCTGCTAATGTCTGTGAAAAAATTCTTCCGCTTCTGAGAAACATTCAGCTTTTTCAGTGGTTTTACCTTAAAACAGGAGGTTAGACATGGGCCTATAATTGTTCAACAGTGACCTGTCTACATTGTTCTTTTTTAACAGTGGCTTGATGACTGCAGTTTTTAGGGCCTGTGAGAAGAAACCTGAGAGAAGAGTTTACTTTAATTATTCTCACCTTAACCTCACCTCACAGTGCATACCAACACACACACACACACACACACAAAGAGAGAATATAAGTACTTAAGTGCACTGTGATATGCTGGTGTTTTTTAAAAACAGTACTCTAATTGGTTCAAGCTGCTCTCATTGGATTCCCACTTAAAAAGCCTGGAGTTAAGAGGGCATGAGGGGTTGTAGAGGTTGGCATGACAACGGTGACCAAGACAACAGCAGCAAACAAACACAGATTTGGCTCCAAGAAAAGGGCAAGATCATGCATCTCTCATTGCATAAACAAGAGCAGATTGAAGGCTGGATCATTTAAGCTTGTCTGTGTGAGAAAGCCATATTGAGCGCATTTAGCCAAATGTAAGTGCTGGCCAGAGCACTCTTCGACCACAGACTTCTACAACACTCCGCTGCTCTGCCAGGCCAGCTGCACATCGCACTGAACATGCTCTGATCGATCTACTGCCAATCACAGTCCAGCACTGCATGCTATAATGCTTGACCCCCCCCCCCCCCCATTACCAGGTGGTGAACCAGATCGGGTGAAAAGATGATTAAATGTTTGTCTGGTCCCTGCCGTGCTGAAAGTTGAAGGCAGGTCCTGAACTTTTAGAGTGGGGTGAGGATATGAGGATGGGGTGGGATGGGATGCTACAGCTACAGTCTCTCTTTTGAATGTGTGGTGATTTCCCCTGAGTGCCAGGGTTAATCAATGAGTCAGCTACGAGGAATGCAGCTCTGGATTACGATTACAAACCAATCAATTTGGGGCTGAAGAGGGCAGCTTTCTCCAAGCTGCAAGTTACCAAGCCTGTTGACTCAGTGCCATTAGGTGAGGAGAGGAAATCCAGCACATGCCTTATTGCATTATTCCACAGGAATGGATTTTACTCCAATAGACAGGATATAGTCTATTTTAGGAGCTTGTTGCTAGGAAACAGTTTGGGTCCATGTTTATGCCTTTTATTGATGTTGGCAAACACTGTAACAGGAAATTAATGGAGTCATTTTTAAATGTTTATTGTTTTAACTGTTAACAGTTGTTATGACCTGTGTTGACCTTTGTGTGGCCACAACAAAAGGGAGACACACCATGGCAACCATTTAGTAAAATATGTTTATTTAAATCACAATGAACCAAATTAAGGCTTGTGCCAAACTAAAGGTGATAAAGTATGACCATCAGTGGTTTCAGTTATGTCAGGGCAGGGTGAAAGTATGCAAGAGTGTTGTAATGTGCAAGATAACTACAACAAAAACAGCATGTCCACAAACCAAAGCAAAGGTGGAACCTGTGGAGGGAAACAGAAGGTAGTTAGCAGGGAGGTCCGTCACTTCAGCCCAGCAGCAGCTCCCTGTGAGAACAAAGAGTTACAAATACTCTACAGGGCAAGTAGCCCAGGTGCCCAGAGTTACTGCAATCAGTCACCAGAGAGAGATTAGCCACACCCACACATGACCCCACAGGGCGTCACACAGTTTCTGACCTTCATGATGACCCCCGACACAGCTGTTCCAAATATTCAGTGAGCCATTACATGTAGCAGTATTTACCATTTTTTAAAACTTGAATTTGCCACACAGAGAAAATACATTGATTCAGTGTTTGGGAGTTGTGTGCATTGCTATTTTTCACTTTTTGTCTACACAATGTGCGTTCTGGCCCTCTCGCAAACATACAGTCTTCTCACTGCCACGGGGAGGCTGTGGCTCAGGGGACAAAGCAGTCGTTCACTTATTCGAAGATACTTAACACCAAATTGCTACATTGTGAATGTATATGAATGTGGGTTTCTGTTTCTGATGGCAGATGGCCCCTTAATCTCTGTGTGGTGAATGTGATCAGTGTTTTATAAAGTACTCAATTATATCATACTTAAGTAAAAGTACAGATACCACTCTAAAATGTTACTTAAAAGTAAAAGTCATCCAGTACAATATTACTCAAGTAAAAGTAAAAAAGTACCTGGTTTTCAAAGTTTTTAAACATCAAAAGTAAAAGTACTGCACATTCAAATCTGTTGATCTTACAAAGAGCAGCTTATCTTTTTAAATTCACTGAAGACAGTTTTGAATACAGTATTATAAGAAAACTGAGTTGCAAGAGAAAAAGTGGATATTTCATATACTGTGCAGAAGATTAGCCTGTGCCATTGCTCTGCTTATGTGGTGAAATGTTTTAGACTTGTGAGCCATGTAAACAATTTGCCATTGCTGAACAGTCACACCTGACACCACAGTGTTCTCACTAAAATCATCATTAAAACAGTCTGTCTCTGGAAGAAGCCTAAATGGGAACCTCTTCTAGAAAAGTCCAGTGCTGGTTTGAATGGACCTCTGCGCACTAACACAGTCCTCATAAAGTCGGTTAAGACTGGGGGCCAATCTGCTGGGTCATTTGGTGGAGCAGCAACTGTTACATTAGGGTCTGAGCTGCTTGTATCTGATGCTGGCTCTACATCTCTGTCTGTGCTGGTACTGGCTGAGGCTGCCTGTATTTCACCCGGGTCTGTGGGACTTGCTAAAGACGTCTGGACTGGTACCAGCTCCATCAGGCCCATTCAAACTGTCCCACCCAGATTTCCTAAATACATTTTCAAATATAAAATACTTTGTATACTATGACTTCACTGAATTATGTAATGCTTATTATTTACTGACAGATGTGTATCCATATCACCCAGTCGGCCCCATTAATCAACATTTTAATTGTTAATAGTCCATCCACCGCTTTCCATCTTGCATTAGTCCAGAGTTTTAACTAAGCCTTGGCAGAGAAAGATAATCCCTGTCTTGTTTTAAAATGATGTGGAAAACTGCTCAGAAGATCATTGGTACTGATCTCCCGAGCATTAGTGATATTGGTGAGGTGAGGTGCCTGCAGAGCCCAAAGGATACTAAAGGACAGTACCCACCCAGCCACAGCCTGTTCACCCTGTCCGTCTGGAAAGACTTACTGAAGTATCTGCTGTCGCACCACCAGACTGCAGAGCAGCTTTTTCCCTCAGGCTGCCAGGCTCTTAAATTCATCCTCAGCACTGCTCTATGTAAAATAGTTTATTTCTGTACATAATGTCATAATTTTTGTATTTAATATTTGTGAGTAGCATACATGGATCTACAAACTTCATCTCATTATACAACCCTGTACTGTTAAATGACAAATAAATCTACATTATACCTTGAACCTTGTATGTGTGTGAGTGAAAGGAGAATGTATGTACAGTCATGGCCAAAAATATGGGCACCTCTTTTCAACTTTCAGCACAGCAGGGACCAGACTAACATTTAATCATCTTTTCACACGATCTCTGGTTCACCACCTGGTGACGCAGACTTTTGTTTGCACTGGAACAACACAAAAAAAGCTGAGAAAAAGAGACAGACACAATGAAACATAAAACCAGACATATGTGCACAACTCAAAATAAAAGTTATTGTGCATAACAGCATCTGAACCAACAAATATAATTTTAATCACTCCTCTGTTGGTTTAGCCTTCTGCTTGGGGTTATTGTCCTGCTGAAAGATGAACTTTCTCCCAAGCATTCCCCCAGAAGTCTCCTTTTTGCTGGGATGCTGAGTTTTGAGGAACAAGCTTGTCTAGGCAGTGCTTCAATAATGCGGCTTGGAGTTTACTAATTTTTACATGTCAATTACTTTGTCTCTAACTTTCTTGGAATGATCTTGATCTTTCCTTTAGATTCAAAGTCTGAAGTTATTTTATCATGTTTCACATGTGGAAGCCAACTGTAAGACAACTGTGTCTTCATTAGGGCAATATTACTCATCTCTGTAGGGTTATTTATTTTTCTTACAAAATATTTTCTTACATTAAACCAATGCCACTTTAAAATAGTTATTTTTCCGGGCCAGTCTTTTAAAATAAAATATTACTCAGAAATAAATCTCATATATCATTTGTAATTCAGACTCGGCCAACCTTTAAAGAGGTTGAATACTTTTGCAAGTCACTGTATATTGTGAGGAATACAACTATTATTGACGAAGGCAAAAAAACCTAAAGAAGACAACATTTGAATGATGAGCAGCGTTCACAATTTCAGACGCAACAATGGATCAAAGTGTGGCTGCTGTTTTCTGTATCAATCTTTACCGTCTTGAGTTCCTACCTGATGAGAAAAGGATGGATCTTCTTCATTATTATAACAGCTATAAAGAAATGCAATATGACATTAAGGAAGTTTGAAGTATCAAAATGGACGCTGCCCAGGTAAGGTATGTGCAGTGTCCTTTCATATCCATCTGTATGTTGGAACCAAGAGTGTGCTGCTAAAAGGGGCTAAAAAGCTTTGTGGAGCTGAGGGGAACTGTAAAGTTGGTTTAAGTTCTTTCTACACAGGGTGTACATTGTACACATGAAGACCTATATTTTGAAAATGAAAATAATTTTTTTACTACTCCTTTCTAAAATGAGCTTTACCTATTTTGTGTTGTGTGTTCTCTTTTAGCCATCCTTTTGCAGCAGTTTAAATCATCAGGATGACGTTGGCTTTAACTTGCTGGTTTCTGTCTCCCTGTGTGGCAGTTATCGTATGGCTCCAGCTCTCCGGCTCTGTCCAACCGCCAGCGTTTTCCCACCTTCTTCCGCACTCATCCATCTGCCACACTGCACAACCCAACTCGAGTGCAGCTCTTCCAGAAGTGGAAATGGACCAAGATTGCCACCATTCAGCAAACAACAGAAGTTTTTACATCTGTGAGTCATGTATTTAGCTGAAAGTGTTAGTAGTATTAGTTATTGTCATATAAAGTTACTTTCAACCCCTCCTCTGAACAATGAATGTCCAATCATAGCTTAGCAATGGTAACAAAGCATGACAGGCCTGTCAGGTTTAAAAGCACAAGAACAAAAGAGTAAGGACTAGATTACACAGTGTGCTTATCATTAGCACGTCCAGCTAATAGCAGGCAAAACTGATGGTCGCTTTTGTCTACCTCTGTCTGAAATCGAGAACAAAAATTATTTAAAAATGCTGGTTGTAAATCTTCCACACTTATCGCAAACTGCTCTGAGATTGAAAAGTGGGGTTTAGCAGATTATCTTGTGTTATGTTTCCAAACATCATTAGGGCTCTTTCAGATTTTGTTCCAAAAGTAAGAAAAAGTCATTCAAAATTACAGTGAGAAAAATAACGAAAACATCCAGTCCTTCTGCACTGTCAAGCTCAGCAGTATGTCATAAACAAGATTGTACAACAAAATGAAAGTTTGTGGTCCCTTCATGCTACACACATAGAACATAGCAGATAATTACACTTACATTAGGATAGGGTAACATTCAAATAAATAAAATAAAACTATATAGGCCTATGGAGTTATTTAAATACACATACACCCAGGAAATGCTCCTGCAGTGCATTTTTTGTGAGGGTGCATGTTATCTATAAATCCACATTTATGCATAATTTACACAGTTTTATACGCTCTGTGGCAATTTTTATCTGTTTTTTCTATTTTGTTGAAATGGAATCTCAGTGTTCTCTTCTGCGCACAGAGAAGCAATTAACCCAACTTATGGAGGTTATGGACAGGCAGGATAAACATCTATGTTTATCGAGTTGAATAAAAAAGTTTTGAAGAGCAGCAGCTGAGCTTGTCGCTGGTTTAAATAACCTCCATCATATAGATCATACTGTTGTATCCTGCTGTCATATTATTCAAGTTTCAGATTGAACTACAAATTATGTACTACATCTATCAGTTGTTTATTGTAAACATTAAGACGTGCGCTTATGTAAGCTGTTGCATGCATGCATGTATCTGGTCTCCCCTACTGATAATACCCTCCTGAATGTATGCATAAATTGACCACTCTGGGAAAACAAAATCATTACACAGTCCATCAAAAAATAGTTGGAGGTATGCGTAAGCTAATTACAGAAGTATAAAAGGAAAAACTCAATGCTGGAATGAATCCTGGCCGGGTTTGGGGGTGTTGTGGGTTTTAGTGCCATTTGAATAGAGGTTTAAATGCATTCTCTTACACAAAACAGATGACTAAGAAAATAGTTTTTCTTTTCTCATTTCCTATTTCTCTCCCCTCCCTTATCTCCCCCATCTTCTATCACATCTACCTTCCCTTGATTGTTTTGTCTCTCCCTCTCTCTGGTCACCTGCTGTTTTATCTGTTTGTTGGTATCATCACCCACACACCCACCATCTTCTCCCTCACTACTTTGCTCCTACTTCAATTACTGTTTACTGTTCTTCAAATTTCTTTTCACAACCTACCATTACATTATCTCTCCCACTCCTATTTTGGTTGCTCTTGTCTATCTCGTTCTGTCGTCTTCTGCATGCTCATTGTTGCATGTGTGTCTCTCTATGCTTGACAGACTCTGGATGATCTAGAGGAGAGGGTGAAGGAGGCAGGCATTGAAATCAGCGTTCGTCAGAGTTTCCTCACCGACCCTGCTGTGGCTGTCAAAAACCTCAAGGTATCACATCCTCCATGTCTTCTTACATATACCAGGCAGCTGAACACAAAACAGTCAGGCTTTGTTTGGCCAGTTCATCACAGACAGCTCCTGGATACTTGCCAAGGGTAGCCCACTAATGTGTCCAGCTCCATAAAGATCTGCTTACAAAGTGATAACTTCTCTCTTTAACTACAAATACAGTCATTTTTTTCAATAAGACATTATGGTCTCAATTGGTGGTGTCAGAAGTGATTAACAAAACAGCCTAAACTCAAGGTCCACTTACTTGCTACCTCTGAAGTATTTGACTGTATGACATCAGGAGATGGTGTTTGCTTGGTTGTCATGGCATTTTAAAGAATTTCCTCTCCATGTTGGCTTACAAGTTGAGCTTGAAAGTTCGCTCACCCATGACTTCTGGCTGCTCAGACTATTCAAATTGAAATTCAGTGGGGCTTTATTGGCATGGGAAACAGATGTTTATATTGCTAAAGTAAGTGTGAAATAAGCAGCAGCAAGTGTTGAGCAGGCACAGGGCATTAGGTGGCTTGCAATCACAGATCCAGACCGCACATCTCCGGAGGCAGAAACACCTGCAGAAAGTGACAGAAGGCGAGAGGACACGTTATTAATGATGCATCGTCAAAAGTCTGATATGCCTGCTATGGCATGTTTATGGCAGGTTATGGTGTCCGTGTTAACTTAGCATTAAAAATGGACACTTAGACACAGTCATAAACATCATAAAGACTCCCTCAAATGGTTATGACAATGTCAAGTCACCCCATCAAATAAAATGTAAGTCATGCAATCAACTGGAGCTGCTCTTGAATAAAGATTTGAAAAAAGTGCATCATCCTTTTAGTTACTACAAGGACATTACTCCTCAAGCAATGGGTCAACATTTTGGGAAATATTCTTATTTTCTGTTTCAGAGAGTGAGATGAGACAATTGATATCAATCCTGATGTTTGTGTATGGTAGCTGGTAGAGTAAGGATGTGCTTAGCATAAAGACTGGAAGCTGGGGGAAAAAGTTAGCATGGCTCTGTCTAAAGTTCAAAACTACAGAACAGAAATGTAAAAACTTTTGTTTTTAGGGATATTTAAGTGTTGGAACTATTTCTTGATGAACAACAGTGTGTCCATCCACCCACTACTTCTTTGCATTGTCTTGGCCTATAGTAGCCTACAGGTTGCCAGAAAAAACTAATGAACGCAGGTTTAGGTCCCTGTAGTAGTAGTAGTAGTAGTAGTAGTAGTAGTATACTTTATTGTCCTCGAAAGGAAATTTGTTTTGGACTGCATGGTTGCTGCATGTACATAGAAATATACAATATACAAGTATACAAAGTATAAAAAGAGGAAAGACAATTAATTTACAAATTTAAAATTAATAAGATTGTACATTTTTGCTACCAAACCTGACAACCTCACTGTGACAAGAGGAGGCTGCACACCCTCACTGCAGCTAGCTTTTTGAATGCATGTTTTTTTTACATGTCTTTCTGTGTACAGGCCAATCTAAATCTGATACACTGTGTTAATTAGTGAGCCTGAAAGGTGGTGGTATATGTTTTTTTTTTTTTTAACTTTGGACAGAGCCAGGCAACCTTTATCCCCCTGTTTCCAATCTTTATGCAAAGCTAGGCTAACCATCTCCTGACTCCAGGTCTGTAATTAGCACACAGACATGAGATTGATGTCTGTCTGAATATGTGACTTTCAGAAGGAAAGTTAATAACTATTTTTACAAAAAATCATAGCCATGTACCTGCTTTCCTCTCTCCTTCCTTCACTCCCTTTATGTTGGCCTGACTGGCTTCCACACACACACACACACACACACACACACACACACACAAACACACTTTACAATGACCTTGCCAAGCATGACAGCCTAGTTTTATGCGCAGGATTAATAGGCCATTGCAGGAGATACCATAGTAACATCATAAATGGAACCCAGTGGAAAGGAAGTGTACTGCTGTGATGTGCTGGGGCTGGAATGAGGGTTGGCTCCTGTCTTCCTTATTCACACTTCAGGGTATTTAACTTGTGCTTTTCATCTCTACTCTGTGTGTGACTCTGTCCTTTTCTTTTCACTTCAAGCGCCAAGATGCCAGAATTATCGTTGGTCTGTTCTATGAGACGGAGGCCAGGAAGGTCTTCTGTGAGGTAATGTGTTCTACTGTTCACATTTATTTCTGACTGACTTGGCTGACATGAATTTAAAGTATCAAACACACATAACACATAACAAATTGCTTAAGTCCTTTTAAAAACATTATATATTAGATTTCAGGAATGAAGTTTTGTGTCCTCTTACAATAAACCCAGTAAACTGAAATTTGTTTGTTGGTCTGCTTTGCAATGAATTTTCCATCTCAGACAACAAATGTAATTTAAACTTGCTACTTAACTCTTCTAAATGTATACTCTATGACCATAGTACTGTAGTTATATTGAATATTTTTGTATTATTTAGGTTTTTGTGTTCTTGTTTAGGTATATTTTTTTGTTATATGCACCAATGGCATATCATTTCAAAAATAAATCTCTACCATGTCACCTCAGACTGAGGTTAAAGTGCTCAATCTGAGCTTTAAGAAACATCACAGAAGAAATCTATTAATTTATTATAGTGAGTGATCTTGATGAACTTAAAGGTGGCGTAAGCGATTCTGGAAAACACCGTGACAACCATGAGATAGAGCGAACAATGACACAGCAAATAATATAACTAATGTTAGCTAAGTTGTGGGTTAGCAAACTGTCACTACAGCTGCTGCTGTAAAGCTAACATGCAGAGAGCACAAGATGGTCGATTCTCACGACTCTCCTGCTGCTATAGCTAACATCACAATAACAGCATGTCTTGGTCAGTGTTGGGCAAGTTACTCAGATAACAAATTGTTAAATGTTATTAATAACTTATTACTCCTTAAAAAAGTAATAATATTACTTCACTTATTAATGGGTAATAAAAGTAACTAGTTACGTTACTTGTTATGTTACTATATTACTTTCACTACCACCCCCTCCCCTCCCCCCAAACAAAGCAGTCTCTCCTGGCTCCCGACTTTATAACTGTATACTGACTTTTGAACTACTGTTTTCCTGCACATGTATTTATAAGAGCAGTATTCAGTATTTTTATTTTACTTGACGCCACTCTCTGCAAGCATCAGTGACAGTAGCGGCCGGAGTTTCTTTCTGTAAGTTTCACATTGCTGTGCTCCTTCAGCAGATGCTTCAATAAATATGATTCAATTATTTGCTGTTGAAGCTTGTTGCTGGTTGCACAAAGTTTACAATGGACGACAATGTTCTTTGCATCTTAGACTGTGATACAATAATGGAGATACTTACAGCTATGGAAAGAACGCCTCTCTCCCTCGTTCTCCTTTCTTCCTTTAGCTTTTTGGCTAAGAGCTGACGTAAACGGTGCTGCTGACCTGCCGTCAAGGATGGTGCGTTCAGTAATGCAGCGTTACTTGGAATGGTAACTGTAATAATATTACTGTTTTGGAAAAAATAATCCATTACACTACTAGTTACTAGGAAGAGTAATATTATTACTGCCAACACTTGGTGAACTAGAAAGTAAGCTGAATGTCAGTGGGCAAGTCATTTAACATTACTGACACAACTCGTAGCTGGAAAAGCAGGAATTGTGTTGTGTGGCAGGCCGCATGCCCCTTTGTTTCCCATTTACAGCGCCAGGGCTGAGTACAAACACCGGAACGAACAGCTAGTGGACTTTGAGAAGATATTCACTGACACTGAACAAAACACGTGTTGGATTAGAATCTCTGACCCCACCTTAAAGTCAAGTCAAAAATTAATATAGCCCAATATCACAAATTTGCCTCAAGGGGGCTTTACAATGTGTACAGCATATGACACCCTATGTCCTTAGACCCTCGATTCAGATAAAGACAAACTCCCCCAAAAACATTTGGACAACATGGAAAATAGACGAAAACCTCAAGTAGAGCAGCAGAGGAGGGATTCTTCTCCTAGTACAGACAGACAGGAAATAAATGTCATGTGTACAGAACAGACCAAGATGAAGGTGAAATCCTATGCGATTCTGCAGAGAGTTGGTTGATATTTGAGTCCGACAGGCGTGGGCACAGTGGTCCGGTGGATAGCACTGCAGCTCCAGCCCCCCGCGACCCTGTATGCAGTGGTTGACGATGGATGGATGAACATTCACTGACAAGAGTTGGGAAGCACTGTTTTTCTCCAGGGCCAAAGTCAAAGCTAACTTTGGGGCTAACCTCCTTCACTCTTTATTCAATTTTGACAAGCAACACACAGGAGCTCCTCTTTACTCCTGAGAAGCTGCAGTCTTTATTCACGGGTCACTGTTACGTCTGTGGTACAGCTGAACAAGTCTTATTCTCTCTATTCACCAGTTCACACACGCTGCGTCTATTTCTTCTCTACTACACACACATACTGACCGCTGCGGCAAAGCTAACAAAGCTAACCAGTTGGGATCATCACAAACATGTCAAGATTTCTTTCTGTTGTCGTTTATGTGGAACAGCATAGCTAACTTTACTCAACCTCAGCATCAGTTTTCATTCCTTTCAAATCTCATATTCAAAAAGCTGTTCTACAGAGGCGAACGTAGCAAACAGCTGGTATTTTGTTTTTATAGAATGGTTAAAAATAGGGGAGAATACGGGGAATATTTTAATGGGATGACACCTGGAGAGAACAGTAAAATATGAGTGAAGGCCAAGGAAAACAGGATGGTTGACAAGTATGCACATTAGGGTGGTAGCTAACTATCTAAATGCTAAAAACACTCCAGGTACTTTAAGCATGACTTTACTGGTCCCGACTCCAGTCCCCTAATCCCCCTTACAAATCTATGCTAATCAAACACAAGTAACCTGATATGAACATAAACAACAACCAATGAACACCCCTAATCTGTGTGTTACACAATTTTAGATACCTTGGTACAGCAGGGACACATTTAAGTGCTACACACAACAAACAACAACGCTGACCTGCTGTTAATATAGTCAAAAAGATATTATATGGAGAAGGCTACCTGCCAACGTGGCGACCCGCATTTGGTGCTTAATTTCCATCCCCGACTGCACTGTTTAACTCTCCTGTTTTATATTATATTTAAAAAATCTTTTTATATTTTTCTATGTTGCTTTATATTTTATGTAAAGCACTTTGAATTGCTTTGTTGTTGAAATGTCCTATACACTTCCCTTGCCTTTCGAGAGAGCATGCACTAACTCTGTTACGGCTGCATCATGGTTTTGTTCATTAGTTCATCAGTGGAATGTATAGACTGCCCCACGCTATTGACTTGTTGTTCATTTGTGCTTCTACTACCTTCTTCACAGCTCTCTTGACCCTGTTTTGTTCCGTCGTCTGCACAGCTGGGAGCATTTCAAAATCACAGCATTTTGCCTGCCTGATTTTGCTGATATGTTTAGATTTTATTTAATCAGTGCTTGCTTTTTGTGCTTCTACTATGATTAGGTAGGCTACATAGTTAAATGATTTCTTTTTTTTGTCTGTTTTTATTGTGTTTAGTGTTGTTTTGTGATCGGGAGTCTACAGAGGTTGTTTTACTTTGAAATTTTACCTGATTCTCTATGCTGTTCTGTGTCTGACTTCCTGCCTGGTTCAATCTGCTCTGTGCTGCTTGACATGGCTTCCGTTAAAAATAGCTGCCTATTCTCTGCAGAGTGGATGCTATTGGGATAAATTGCAGCCGCATCAGGTGGACTCACAAACATTTACTAGAATGGCAGTGATTACCTCCGGCAACCGCAATGCAGCAGAACTGACAATGCTGAGTGGAGTTACCACAGTTACTAGTACTAAATGTAAATGCTCTGTACTTGTATAGCGCCTTTCTAGTCTTTTCGACCACTCAAAGCGCTTTTACAGTACATCTGCATTCACCAGTCACACACATTCATACACTGAGCCTAAGTGCTCAAACGAAAACTAACATTCACACTCATTCATACACTGGCGGAATAGCCGCCAGGGGCAAATCGGGGTTCAGTATCTTGCCCAAGGACACTTCGACACGCAACCAGGGGGAGCCAGGGATTAAACCGCCGACCTTCCGATTAACGGCCAACCCGCTCTACCTCCTGAGCCACAGCCGCCCCGTACTAGTACTAGTTAGCACTACTAATTTTGGAACATTGAAATTTGCTGCAACGCCACGGCAAAGGCATGTGATGAAACTAAAACAGCTTTGCAATTTAGCATCGCCAAGGTCTTTAGATTGCACTGTCCAAATGTTAAGTCTAGGGGGAGTTTGTTAAAGTATCTCAATTGTAAATGATGAAGAATTTAAAATTCAATTCAAAATGACTGAGTTCCTCTTTAAGACTAGAAGAACATCAGGCTCTACCCTAATCAGTATGCCACCCAGCTTCTGGTACAGGCCATGGTTATCTCTCGCCTCGACTATTGCAATGCCCTCCTAGTTGTTCTTCCAGCTTGTGCGGTGAAACCCTTACAAATTGTTCAGCCCAAAAGGACTCATGTCACTCCATTACTCAGTAACCTCCACTGGCTCCCCGTGGCCTCCAGAATCAAATTCAAGTCACTAATGCTGCATACAGAGTGACTACAGTGTACTACTTCTTCTTCTATCCCCTTCAAGTTATCTTGTGTTGATCACACTTTTTTTTACTTCTTTCCCTACGTGTTTACCCCATTGTTGCAATATGTGCTATTAGCTCTTACTAGTATTTATTGCTGCTCTTACTAGTATGTATTGTCAGTTATAGATCTGTAGTTGATGCTCTGTTGATGCTTGTATGTTGTTCCTCAAATATAAGTCGCTTTGGATAAAAGTGTCTGCCAAATGAGAAATGTAAATGTAAGAACATAATATAATAAATAAAAATAAAGAGGAAGGAGAAGAGAACCCTATTGTTTTTTCAAAAACACCTAAAGCAACAGGGCTCCAGCAGTAATGAGAACAGCTTGGACCTTTAATAATATGACTGAATTATGAATAATAATTGAATAATTATGAATAATTATGAATTATTTCTTGGTCCAGAGATGAATCACTGCTTAATGTTGACCTCTTTTCTCTTTTACTCAAATATTAATAATATATTAATTATTTTCAGTAGCTGTTCATGCATCACATTCTTTCCCCTCCTCTTGTTGTTCTCTCTACAGGTGTACAAGGAGAAGCTGTATGGAAAAAAGTATGTGTGGTTCCTTATCGGTTGGTACGCAGACAACTGGTTTAAGATCAAGGACCCATCCATTAACTGTACAGTGGAGCAGATGACAGAAGCTGTGGAGGGTCATGTTACCACTGAGATTGTCATGCTCAACCCAGAGACAGTGCGAGGAGCCTCCAACCTGGTAAGACAAGCATAATAATGTGACTTTTCAGTGGTGCTCAACAGAACCATCTGCAGTTGCACAGGTTGCTCTGAATTTATGATGAAGCATTAATCCAGGGTTTATATTTTGCTAGAGCTGCAAAATAACTTAAAGACATTTTAGACTTAAAATGTAAAAAACATTAAATCTTCTCAGGATTTCCCAACCTCTCCCGTTTAGGATAATTTTACTTGAATTCTTTTCTTGAATCTATGTGTTTCAAAGAGTTCCTAGAATTAAGTGTTGTTTCATTGATACTAGTGCAGCAATCTGCTTTCTTCTATCTGCTTTAAGATACTGACATTGATATCCAGAAGATTACTGATACAAAGGAAGCCACACTGGAAACAAGTCAAAGTGGTCTGCCGCAGGATTTCTTTTTGGTACAAAAAGTAATTTGCGACCTAAGACTTGTTAAGACAGACAGCTTTTGCAATATAAGATCCACTTCATGTTATTTTATATGTTAGAATTCATATGAGCGCAGAGTGGCAATACTCCACTTTGCATAACAGGTTTGGCTAATGTATGATTTATTATCATGTTGTGGCAAACTTTTATATTTGGTCTTTTATAATCTATTTCAAAAAGTTGAAGGAGCTCCAGATAACTAACTAATATAAAAACCCTGTCTGTATACCAACAGATCCCATTTATATATTATACTACAGCAAATATGTTTTATAGAAAATGTAACTGCTACCTGCATTGTGTTCACAGGCAGATTTTAGGTGTGGCATCCTTATACTTTGATTGATTTTACTCTGTTTTACACTGCGTATTCAGCTTCCTAAAACATGTTCTCCTACTATTCTTTGCACTGCTGCTCTGATGATCCACCAACTACAGTACACATGAATCATCAAATAATCCAGATTAACGTTACATTAACTAGACTAGATATGCCAAAGATGCCACCAATGTTTGAGGAAATAAGACAACGAACCTCTACATTTGATTTAGATGGATTTCTCGACAGCTTCTGTGACTTGTTTTTAGACAAGCTGCAGTGTTAAACTCGAGTTCAGGGATGGGTGTTGTTAGAATTTTATCAATATTCAATCGGTTCTTTACCAATAATCTTATTGATTCTTTTTCATTACTAAAAGTGCTCTTTTAAAATATTTTATTTAAAAAAGGAATAAATTCAGAGCAGCATTAGAAGTATTAGAGTGTTTTATATATAACTAAATATTTTTACTAGAGCAGCAACAGTAATGTTTACAAGAGCAAAGTCATTATATACTCTTTATATACTATATACCCTTTGTACATGTTGACATGTTTATGCTTGTTAAACAGGTGTCTTGATGAAGTATTGGCTTTTTAATCATGAACCATTTGAAGGTCCATCTGATCAGCAGCGGAGCAGTTGCCATACTAGGCAGTAATGCAGGCTGAGAGGATGCTCCACTGGTGCAACTGTAGTTCTTGAGAGTTTTTGCAGAACAATTGTCTTGACCTCAATATTGAGAAATCTTTGCTTGATTTTTGATGTAGAAGGAAGCCTAAATTATTCAGGCATACAAACTGGTCAGGATTAAAAAAAGGTGAGGAGGATGCGCAAGCAGAGAAACATAACAACGGTGTAAGAGGGGTATTTTTTTAAGCTTACATGTTGAATAGATAACGTGCATTTGTCTACTGCAACAAGAGAAAGATACCGACACGCAAGGGTGTCCCTTTGTGTTGAAAAGTGTTGGGGACATAAGGGCTCAGATTAGGGGTGTGACGATACTCTTAGCTCACGAGATGTGGCGATGCAACATACTGGTGTCACAAGAACGAGATGTGATGATAAAATAGCAGTATTTAATAGAAATCATCAAAGCTGAAATATATGAGTTGGGGGATCTGGGGGAGCCCCCCTGGAATATTTTGGGCATTAAACAATTTTTATTTCGTGCATTATGGTGACATTTCCTGTTCTGCCTTTCCTACATCAAGTTATGATGGAAATGTTTTTATTTAATTAAATCATTCTGTGTTGCTTTCACATATGTTTCTCCTGTAGATCAACTTTCCTCATGTAATATATTTCCTGCTGAATTAGCACACATGTCGGCATGATTTAGTCTTCCCTCCTCTTTTGTCATGTTCACACGGAGAGAACGGAAAATTTGGCCAAATAGAAACTGTGACAAGAAGTTGTTAAAGTTACTGGCTGGTGCTGCACGTTTTGGGGTCATTTTATAAGCAGTAGCTTTTTCATGTTGCTCCTATTTCTCAAAGAACGCTTTCAAAAAGTGATGGGGACATGTCCTCAGTGTCCCCAGTGTAAATAACACAGATGCCGACACGTTTTTCCTGTTGACATTAGCCTACATTATATACAGGTTGCTGCCACTGCTCTGAACAATTAGCTTAGCTAACGTTACTGGTAAATAACAGCAGGCAAAGTTATAAAATTGGCAACGTTACTGTATCTGATAGGACAGTTAACATTGTAAGCAAGCTTACTTCTGTCTTACGTCAGAGGAGAGGACTCTATAAATAAATGGGTAGGCCTAAATGCAGTCTTGGCAATGACCAACCCCCCCCCCAAATATTTTTTCATCGGATCTGCACAAATCACGTACGTGACCCATTTAGGTTTCAAAACGGTGAAAGGTGAGGAGTTTTCATGCCTGGTTATTGCTATAAATATGGTTTTTCAAAACACCCCCCAACCAATAGATTTTCAAAAACATGTGAGTGGCTAATCTGGAGAGAATTGTCAAAATAGTGCTTTTATGAACAGCAGGATGAAATCTAACTCCATCCTTTGGCTCCATTTCACAGATCAACACAGAACTAAACATTGGTAGACAGAAGACCCCCACTTCATTCATCCCTCAAACAACTGACTATTCTTCTTTAATAAAAATTTATTTAGCTGGCATTGTAAAGGAATAAATGTTTTGTTGCCCTGTTGCCTGCTGGGTAGTGTGTCCAGGATACTGCTCTGCATGCTGGTGCTGATAGTGATACTAAAACTCTATGAGACAGAGGGGTTATTAATGTTCAGAGTGTGTTATCGGCAGGCCCTGCTGTCTGGAATTTCTGTTGGAGTGAAGAGGGGAGCACTTGAGATGCAGGAATGGGCTCATATTGATCAAAGTGCAGTGAAGTGACACAGAGGCACAGACATTATCCTGGGGGGGGGGGGGAACAGGTTTCTGCCTCTCCCCTTCATCTTTAGCTCTGCGTCTGCTCGGAATACACCAGTCACCAATCACGCTTCCTCTGTCTCGAATCCTGACAGTTTGATAGTCTCATCTGATCACTGCATGAAATTGTGCATTTTATCTAGTCTTTGTACTAACAGCATGTAGGGCTCAGTTGGTAGAGTGGAATGGGCATTATTTGTAGAGTTGGTAGTTTGATTTCAGAGCTCCTCTTGTCCAAGTGCCCTTCAGCAAGACACTGAAACAACAAATAGTGTATTAGAAAATATTTTAAATTTTATGTTTAGAGATTGTGCTACAGTAAATTAAGGATAATACAGTATCAGAAGGTTAAACAAAAAAAAAGATAATTGATAAAATGAGATTCAAATTAAACCGAATACAACAAATGCTAATCAGTTGAGAGAAAGCCTTAAGAATAGGACGACCACTGTGATTTAAAGGAGAATATTGACTTTGCTTGCTATGAGATCCTAAGGCAGGGTGATGCACAGCTGAGCCACACAGACGGCAAATGCATGGTGGCCCTCATGGGACTGTGGGAACTTATTGCCCATTGTCACATGGCACAAATAATGTACTGTGATGATTGATCATTGATGGCAACTACATGATGGCAATAATAATTTATGATCAATGGCTCACTGCTGGGTACATGATCAGTTTCTCCCTCCGTCCTGCATATCCTGTCTGCTGTGTTTGTTACAGCTGCTGACTGCAGTGGGAGCAGCAGGTTGACGTGCTGTCCCCACTAGCATGTCCTGGATGCTCTCCAGATGCTTCTGTCAGCTTTGAAACCAATCTGACTATGGTCAAACAGTTTCACTTCTACCCTGAACCTCTCCTTGAAGCTATCTCCTGGTCCTGAAATTATATTTGTTGTCCTTGACACTTTTACATTTTACGTGAGGCAATAGATATACAAAAAATTACTGGATGGAATAAACAACATACAAACAGTACTGCTACTTGTTGTAGGACAGTTATATTAACTTATAACAACTTTATTGTTATAGTACTTTCATAAGCAAAGTTACAAAGTACTTAACGGTGAAACAGAGTAAACCATAAAAATGCTAAAATAATTGTATTTCAAGGAGCATAACACAGAATGAACAATAAGGAGCAAACTAAATAAAACTGTATCAGTCATGAGTAAAGAAAAGGCTTTCTGATAAAAGTGAGTTTTAAGAAGTGATATAAAAGATGCTACCAAGTTAGCTAGCCGGAGATCCTCAGGCAGGGAGCTCCAAAACTAGGGGGCACGGACAGATAAGACCTGGTCATCTTGGGTAACAGAGGGAATTTGAACACTTGGAACTTGGACTTGGAACAGTCGTTCCACCAATCTAGAAGAATCTCATTTAACTTGGCAAGAGAAAACATAAAAGAAGGCCCTCTGACCACACATCTGTTACTTCTAGGCTGGATTGCTACAATTCCTTATTCCTTATCAGTCTGTGTATCATGTCACGATCACTCCTCAGAATCACGCTCAAAGTTAAAATAAACTAGAAATACTAAAGAATTTAAAATAAAAACAATTTAGCAAGTTATTAGATATCTTTTGTCATGTTCTTTCCTCTGCAGACCTCCCAGGAGTTTCTAGCCCAGCTGATGTCTAAACTTGGAGGTAAAAATCCAGAGGAGACAGGTGGTTTCCAGGAGGCCCCGCTGGCATATGACGCTGTGTGGGCTTTAGCCCTGGCCCTCAACAAGACTGTGGGGCCCCTAAAGGTCAAGGGTCACCGGCTAGAAGATTTCAACTACAACAACCGAGATATCACAGCTGAGATCTACCGAGCGCTGAACACCAGTTCCTTCGAGGGGGTTTCAGTAAGTACAAAACCCAGAGGAGAGAGGAGATGCAGAATGTGAGAAAGGGCTGAGAGTTCTGATAGTAACATGAGACAGAGAGGGACATGAGAAGGATGGAGTGGGATGTTACAACATTTAAATTCTATCTTTTCCTTTCAGGGTCATGTTGTATTTGACGCGCAAGGTTCCCGAATGGCTTGGACTCTTATTGAACAGCTTCAAGGTATGCAACAATATGTCCCTGTTTAAAAGAGAATATATAACATATCTAAAAATAACGCTTCTGCATAAAAAGTTAATAGCTCCTGAATATTTTCCTGAACGCTGGACAATTTGAGAAAAGCCTCTCTCATGCCCCTGCCATATTAGCTTTTATTCAATTCAATTCAATTTCAATTCAGGTTTATTTATATAACGCCAAATCACAACAACAGTTATCTCACAGCGCTTTTCATAAAAGAGCAGGTCTAGACCGTACTCTGTTTATGGCATCAGTGTTTGAAGAAATGTAAAGAGATTGGAGAAATTCTAACACCCGGTTAAAGCTTGAACATTCGTAATTCAAATGCGTTCAAACCCAGAGGCATCCTGTGATGTGTGATTAGCTAGCAAATTAGCAAAACATTTACCCAGGTGGTTGATTTAGTGCTCTTGTTTGCATGAAATCAAAGTCCAGGCTTGATGTGACAGATGAGATGCACATTTTCGACCACACAGAGTGACTTGGCTGCAGTCTGACGGGCAGTCACCACCATCAGGTCAATATTTTGTTGTACAGTATGAGTCTTAGGCTCCATCCCATTTCACCACTACTTAGCCCTACTTGTCCCAATTCTTGTTGCGATAGAAGGGTAGGGGGAAGTGGTAGGGCTACATAGCCCTCAAAACTGAGATTTTTCAGAGGCACACTCCAAACGGAGGGCTACGAGAAAGTTCCCAGAATGCAAGTATTTTCTTCATAAAATCTACGGTAACCATGGTTATTCTTAGTTTAATGTCATTTCGACGTAATATGGTTATTTTCTTCAAAACAACCGTAAAAAGATTGGTAGTTCATCCACTAGCATGTTGTCTCAATAGCTAACTTCACTAGTAACGTTAGTTACCTGGTAATGATGCTGCGTTTTTAATTTTTAATTGGTGACTTGTTAGATCGCTTGATGTGTGATATAACGTTACCATATGAGAGAGATTAACATAGCGGCGGACGGCATATTGGAATCATTGTAAATCATTGTCCTGAAGAAACCCTATAAAAACTTCTTTGAACGTCAGAACTATCGTCGACTACTGATGATGTATCGGGTTCCTGAAGGGTTGTTTTTTCGTAGGGGAATATTCAACCCCTTGGCCGTTGTAACTCTATTTTAGGGGCCAAGGGGTACACTCGAAAACAAGTGGTAGGGGCAATGGGAATTAGCCTTACTGTAAGTTGCATAGCAGTGACTATAGACTAATATGTTCCTTTCATGGAATTGGAATGAGTTGGCTGAGTGATCACATGGTTATGGTTGTGTCTTATCTGTTGTGGCGTGATGCTCTGGTTGCTCGCTGAGCCTGTATTCTCTATTCAGTCTGTCTGTGCCTGTGTTTCTCTGACAGTGCTGAGATCTGGGACTGTTTTCTGTATTCTTGGGACTGATTAAAAATAAAGCTTGTTTTGCTGATTCTCTTTGTTGGTGCTGGTCTCGATCATCCCGCAAGGGGAGGGTCAGTAATGAGATGCGGTTTGTTTGATTGTTATTGGAACCGTACTGGCCCTGGGCAGTTCTTTAGTCGAGTCAAGTCAAATGGAAAGATAGACATGGAAATAAAATGCTCATTCAAGCCTCACATCAGCTTCTCAACATAAACGTTAATTGGCTTTGCTGCAGTCTGCAAGTTGTAGTTGTAAGTAGCTGCTGTTAAGCTTTGAAAAGATCAAGGAAGTAGTGGACGTTTGTGTTCAATGGGCAATACAATTATTGGGATGTGATCTGATTCTAAAAGGCAATTTACAGTCTTTTTTAAGAATGTAGTCATGCAACACACATTGTATTTACACATCCACGGTTCTTACTCACAATGCAGATCAGGACTGCCCATCAGGAGAGAAGGAGAAGCTGATTGGCCTGGACTGTCAGCCCAGAGATAAAATGGGTAAATCAAAGTGAGCCCAACATGGGGAAGCTACAGTCAATCAGGCCTGTAGACCGTCAGCACCCCCGGCAGCTTTTCATACATGATATGATCGCTGCATATCATCACATGCGATTGGTGTCAGTGCTTGGGATGCGCATGACCAAGCAGGGTGGAGCGAAAATGGACCATGCAGGAGAAAGACATTTCTATGTGTTAAGTCTACCCCCACCCCAGCCACCTTTCTGTCTGTCTGTCTCTCTTTCACACAGGAGGGAGCTATAAGAAGATTGGATACTACGACAGCACTAAAGGCAATCTATCCTGGTATGGAAATGACAAGTGGATAGGTGAGGGACATTCAACTTCCTCAGCCCCCTTTTGTCTCTCTTTATCATTGTCTGTTGCACTCCTACCTCCTAATCTCCTGTTTTCTCTCACAATGTCATTCCATTTACTAATTTAACATGATAACCAGTTCAAAGCTGTGACAGCAATGCAATAAGCTGAAGGTGTTAGTTGACAAAGCAAAGCAAAACAAGAGCAATCTGGATGGTGGTGTAATGGGATTGGGCCCCATGACCTTGACTTTGTGGAATGAAATTGTGTTCCCTAATCAGTACACAGAGCTCTGTGTGCATCCATGTCAGTTCTGCCTCCCTGAGCACTGACAAGATGCAGATCTAACAGTGGTTACTGTGGAGAATGTTGTAAGTCTGTGAAATGGAAAACATTTCAGTGATGCAATGGTCAATTGTAGGGGAGGGGGTATTGATATAGATTGACCTTCAGTTGTTTATTCTGTTTGCGTGTTTGTTCAACTGTCTGTCACAAGTGCTGTCTCAGACACAGCTGATTTCATTTCCTATGGTCCCAAGATGATATCGATGGATTCATGGTGGGTGGGGGTTGGCAGCTATTCCAGAACTAAACAAGGTGACACTGCTTACTGACTGGCAGAGGGGGCGGCAGGATTTTTTGAGGATATAATATTATATTGTCATTGTTATCACTTTGAAGGACCATACCAGTGCTTTGAAATGTCCATTTAATCCCTTTATCACAAATTCCATTTATATATATACTATAAATTCTCAACTGGTCTCACAATATGATTCAATTACAATTATTCTGCCAACAATTCGATTTGATATCATGCATCACCTCTAGGTGTGGGAATCATTAGGCACGTCATTACGATTATGAGAGCTACGATGCAATTGTGAAACAAATAGGATAAAGATGTTCTTTTCTCACTGTGTGACTACTTGGTACTTTTAATGATGCAACCAACTAGGTAGTAGTGACATGCGGCTATTTAACATTTTAACGTTTAATGTAGCTAACATTACATGGCATTATAACATATTACAGCATTATTACTGACCTCTGTTGCTGCTATTTTCATTTCTGATGCTGCTGTTATTATTATATATTCATATACGGGTTGAACTATGCACTTTACAATGCTCTAGCCACACCACGTTCACTCCACCTTTAATAGATCTGCTCTTTTTTTGTCCTGTCTAGTGTAGTTACATGTCTTGTCTTGTAAGTTGATTATTGTAATCTTGTATTGAGTAACAAGGACTGCGAAAAATGGCATTTTGTTCATTCTCAATATACTAAATATGTGGATGAATGAATATAAACAAACTTGAACCAGTAGCTAAAAAACGTACTGTTAGCTTTCCTGCACAGCAGTTGGAAAACAACAGACAGAGTTTAAGTAACGGACACACTGTGACCTACACTGTACATTTACTGCCAGACAGAAACTTAGCGCTCACAGTTTCCTCTGCTCACTTTCACCCTCACTTTGTGTGACCTGTCATAGATGTCCGTTGAAGAATGAGTAGAGGACGCTAGCCAAGCCTTACCATGTGAGTGAAAATCATGTGAAAGTAGCTGCAGTCATTCATTCAGCAGCTGCCGTGTGCCGAACAGGGAGAACACAACTCTGTTGTGTGCACATCGCAGACAGTCCGGTGCTGCACATCCACATTTCAGAGTTCCGCCTTTTTCATTCTGTCAACATTACATTATCAATTAACCTCTAGATAATCGATTATTGAAATTTGGAAATCAATTCAGAATTGTCCAAGTCCGCATCGTGATGCATCTAAGATTCAATTATTTTCCACACCCATAATATTTTGTTATAATTTAGTAAGACATTTCTCTGTCGCCTGATCGCTTAATCCATGTTTACCTGTTCTCAACATAACACATCAACATAATACACTTGTCTACAGTACTAATGCTATCAATATTTTCTACTTTGAGAATTTACAATAATTTAAAAGACCATTCCAATGCTGCTGAATGTCCCTTTACTACCTCCCAACAAAGCACGTGTATTTTAAGTAACATTTTATGTACATTTTCCAAAGCGTACTACATTTGTTGGATTGTTCTCCACTCTAAACGACCAAAACTTTTTAGTGATTTGAAAGTAGCTTAACATAGGAATAGATATTGCCTTCTTCAATCCCATGATCACAGCAAGCCATCTCTCCATCAATCCTCTGAAAACTAAGCTGCTAAATGTCAAGTGTTTGTCAACATCTCAGCTGTGAAGACATGAGCCAGGCTGCAATGTCCCCTGGTGTTTGACGTCACTCTCGTCTACTGTCACTAAAAAAGCTGTAAGCAGTGATACATTGCTGGCTGTGTGCCAGAAAATATTTTTTGTAACCAAGTCAACTGACTCTCACTCTGGAACGCCAAGACTCATGGGAGGGCCGGAGGAAGTGCTACCTCCTGTGTTTTTGGTGTTTGACCTTGCGCTCATGCTGCCTGAAGCTATCTGGGCCATCTGGACTATGTTTGGAGGTCAGCAGATGCTTTCGGACAGTGGATGAATAGAGTTCTGCAAGTATGACAGCCAGTCACCCTGAGGTACTCATCAAGATGTCTTCCTTCCTTCCGCCGCTATGGTTGGTCAGCAGTGCCCTTCCTCTCGGTGAACACCAAAAATAGCCAGGGTGATGTGACAGAATTAGGCCTCCTCAAGATGACCAGGACTTGTACACTGGTTGCTACATGCTGATATGTCAAAGCTCTGGGTCCAAGAAATAGTAGTTCTCTCCCCCACAATGACGTCACTTTGTGTTGAAAAGTGCTCATTGGGGCTCAGATTAGGGGTGTGAAGAGAGACTTAGCTCGCAAGATATCACGATAGGCAATAATAGGTTCAAGAGAACTAAATGAAAAGATCCTTAATCAGTGTTTCAACGATATCCACAATGCCAAGATATATAAGCGGGGTGTCTGGGGGGATCTCCCCCAGGAAATTTTGATCTTTATAGATCTTTAATTTCCTGCATTGTGGTGAAAGTTTCTTATACAATTTATGGTGGAAATGTTTTTATTTATGTAAAAGGAAACACAAAATTCAGGAAGCATATGACATTTGTTATTTAACTGCAAGCTATTTTTCAGAATGTTTTTTTTTAAACAAATTATGCCCTTTCAAAAAGTGGTGGGGACATGTCCCCAGCGTCCCCAGTGCAAATGACACCTATGCTCCCCCAACTCCAACTTATCTTCTTCTCTTACCTTGTTTCTTCCTTCTCTACTTCCTCTTCCTTTCTTTACAATCCATTCCTCTCTAATCCTTGTTTAATTCTTCTCATCTCTTCTCTTCTTTTCTGTCTCACTTTTATTTCACACTATTTGTTCACAATCTCTTAAATTCTCCTCCCTCAATCTTTCTGTCTCCTTGACAACCACTGCTGCACTGCTGCCTCTCTCTCATATTGCCTTGGTAACAATTATGGGGCCAGTCGCCATGGTAACATACTGTCCCAATTCCACCATCAAGGGCAGGGAGAGGTATTAGTGTTGGAGAACACATTTTCCTGAAGGACACTCGCTTACACCCCACCCCCCCAAACCACCCAAATCCACACCCAAACGCACACACACACACAAACACACACACACACAGCGAGAGAAACATTTCATGGAAAATGCAGAAGGAAACAGGGACAAAACAATGTAGTCTTTAAAAATGGAACTCATCGGAGTGTGGCGAACACTTTTGTTAACGCCGAATATGTTGCTATCTTTCAAGGTGACAGGAATAACAGTATTCAGCCATGCTAGCCGCTTGGTAAGGCTGTACTTGGGCACAGCGGTGCTTTGAGCTAAATGCTAACATCTGCATGCTAGCATACTCACAATGACAATTCTAATATGCTGATGTTAACCAAGTTCACCATCTTAGTTTTGCTTGTTTGACAAATTGAAATTTTACTTGATGGTGGCTCTAGACAGGGATGAAAGTAACAAATTACATCATTACTCTTATATTAAAAAAAGTAGTTCTGTCTGTGTCGTGGTGAACAGTGTGAGAAAGGAACAGAAAGATGTAAAATCAGCAGCTGCAGCAGAGACGAAACTGATGTGCTGATGTGACGCAGGTGGGCACGTCCATGTCTTCAGAGGTGACACTTTTGAAAAAAAGTGTTAAATGTCACTGGCCGAGTGGTAGTTGGTGTGTTGGGGGTTCAGGCGCAATCGGGCTAAGCAAATTGTTATCAGTATAGCATTTCAATATATATCTACAGAAGAGGATTAGGGCCACATGTGCATTAGTTCTGAATTTAAAGTCAGAATTCTGAGTTTAATCTCAGGGTTCCTAACAGTGATCGGTCGAGGCAGATGGCCACCCTCCCTGAGTCAAGAGTCTGCTCGAGGTTTCTTCCTGGCCTTTGTCTCCAAGTGTTTGCTCATGGTGGAAACTGCTGGGTCTCTGTAAATAATATTACTGTCAGGGTTTAAGGATTTCAGGTCTTATTTAGGGGTTTTTGGTTTCACGTCCTGTGTTTCTACTGTTCTGCCTTGTTGATTCTTGTGATGATTTTATGTATAGTTCAGTTTTCACCGTCCCTGCTCATCCCGTCATGTCCTAGTTGATGTCTTAGGGTGTAATCCTGGTTCTGTGTCTCAATTCTTAGATCTAGGTACTAGGGTTTTTTTTTTTGCCGTTTAGGTTTTATATGCATTTGGTGTTCTGTTTCTTCCATCCTGGTCTGTTGTCATTTGTTCTGGTCTTAGTCCTCTTGTCAGTCTGTTTTGTCCATGTCCTCTTCTCTTTCTGCATTTTAGTCTTGGTATGTTCAGGTGTTCATCTTGCATCAGGTTACAGTGTGTCTATGTGTGCCCTGTTTGTTCTCTGTGTCTTGCAGTTTTCTGTTTATTCTGAAGTTGTCTGTGTTTGCTGTCTGTATCTAGTTTCTCTTCCTGTTCTGATTTTTACCTTTTTGTGTCAAGAGTGTTTGTTCGCGGCTCGTGTTCCTGCCTCACTTAGTCTGCTTTTGGATCTTTGTTTCACCTTGCTTTTGTTGGATTCTGTTTCCTTGTGGATTAGTAAGTGTAATGTATGCATGTGCTGACCTCTTTACAATTCTTAAATGCTTTTAGGTAATGCTGGCTCTCTAACATCTCACAGATATGCATGCGTTGGTTTCTGTGTGCTTTATTTCAGAAATAAGAGAATTATGCACCACTATGCTTTACTATTTCCATTCTGCGAGTAAAGAGCTTAAAGGATCTATGTGTAACTGTCAGAAAATCCTTATTAATGACACCATGGCCGTTAACTGAAATGCATCCTGTTGCTTGTGCTTTTACTCTGCAGGCTTGAGCAATCATACAGGGCAAAACAGTAATGTGACAAACTGAACGAACACTGAATGCTGAAAAATTAAAAATAACATTACCATCTGTAATGTTCCTATATTATGTTTGGACCATTGGCTCCATGGTACTGACAAGCTTGCCGTTTGCAAATTAACCCATCAGCTAACACTACGAGGCAACCAATGCCACACTCATGCCACACAGCCAAGCCACAGTCAGCTGGCCAACCCCAATTTAGCGTAGCCTAACCTTTATCTGCAACTGTGCAGAAATACTGGCCTACAATAAGGCCTATTCATATGACTAGTGAATGACAAATTATGAGTGTTTTTGTGTGTGCTTTCCTACCATGTATTCAACCTGCAAACCCTATTTAATTCTGGATAATGTCAGTTTCTTTATCCTTCAAATGTAACTGTTAGTCAGTGCCATTACTGCTGGTGGTTTTATTAGATTTATAGATAAAGGTTAATTTGGTTAGCATATTTGGTTCAGTTGTTAAAGTTGACATGCTTTCTAGCTTATTTTTTTGCCGGCATAGGTTTATAGTTTGTGATTCCAGCCTGGCCAGTAGCAATGGCTTCACACGTGTGTTGGGCATTGTTGAGAGAGTTGGATAATAGGGGTGTGAGGAGATCTCGTGCCTCAAGATCTCACAAGATTAAAATATGACGAGATTTCTTGTCAGGCAATGACGTAATACACAGCAGAGTATAAGGCAAGTAGACTTAAAAAGTATTATGAATTCAGATTAAATGATGACGTTAGTCTTATGTTGATGTTGTTTTGTCAGAACAAAGAAATAAAAGAGAGACTGAATTATGACTCAGCAGGGATGATATTACATGAAAAAAGTTGATCTACAGGAGAAACCTATCTGAAAACAACACAGAATTACAGAGAGCTCTGCATTAGATTCTGTTACATTTTGTGTTGTCACCTACAACCTGAATTTTGGGTTTCCCTTCACATAAATTAAAACATTTCCACCATAAACTATCGCAGAAACAAACTGTTAATATGCTTACATTTTTTTATATAATTCAGCATGGAAGATTTCTTAAAATTAGTGTTAAAATTTCATGTCTTCTCATGAACCTAATATCATGTCTCAACTCACCTCATGGGCTAAGTGTCTAGTTATACCCCTATAGGATAATCATGAGTAGGAGCCCAACCGTATGTGAGTCAAACACAGGCTAAATACTGGCTAACGGTACTGCTTTACTTTGCTAGCATTGTCACTTCAAACACAAAAGAAGACTTTAAAAGAAACAAAATAAAATACTGTAACGGAATACTCCCAAAGTAGATCATTAAAACAATTCAATTCAATTTCAATTCAATTTTATTTATATAGCGCCAAATCACAACAACAGTTATCTCACAGCGCTTTTCATAAAAGAGCAGGTCTAGACCATACTCTATGATGTTATTTACAGAAGCCCAACAGTTCCCACCAAGAGCAGCACTAGGCGACTAGGGAAAAACTTCCTTTTAAGAGGCAGAAACCTCGAGCAGAACCATGGCTCAGGGTGGGCGGCCATCTGCCTCGACCGGTTGGGGGTGAAGGAGAGAGAGAGAGGGAGAGAGAGAAAAAGAGAGGGATGGAAGGAGAGAGAGGGGAGGGAGGCAGCCTACACAATATACACACACAGAGGTACAGACAGAAAAGGTGATGTTGCTATAGACTAAATGAAAAATGGTACAGATATTTATTGTTTGTGTTAATGATGATAATCGTAATGTTAATTATTATAATAACAATAATAACAATAGGACTAGTAACAATAGTTGTTGCAGCAGAGGGTAGTAAGGTACTATGAGCTCTTTAAGATAAGATGGTGCCTGACCATTAAGAGCTTTGTAGGTAAGAAGAATGATTTTAAATTCTATTCTGGATTTTACTGGAAGCCAATGCAGAGAAGCTAAAACAGGAGAAATATGATCTCTTTTCCTGGTTCCTGTCAGAACACGTGCAGCAGCATTCTGGATCAGCTGAAGAGTCTTAATGGACTTTTTCGAGCAGCCTGATAATAAGGAATTGCAGTAATCCAGCCTAGAAGTAACAAATGCATGGACTAGTTATTCTGCATCATTTTTAGACAGGATGTTCCTGATTTTCGCAATATTACGTAGGTGAAAAAAGGCGGTCCTTGAAATTTGCTTAATGTGAGACATAAACGTCTTGATCAAAGATAACTCCAAGATTCCTCACAGTGATGCTGGAGGCCAGGGCGATGCCATCAAGGGAAACTATATCTTTAGATAATGCGTCACGGAGGTGCTTAGGCCCCAGAGCAATAACTTCAGTTTTCTGAGTTTAACATGAGAAAATTACAGGTCATCCAGGTTTTAACATCCTGAAGGCACATTTGAAGTTTAGCTAACTGATGAGTTTCATCTGGCTTGATTGATAGATATAACTGAGTATCATCTGCATAACAATGAAAGCTTATGGAATGTTTCCTGATAATATTGCCTAAAGGAAGCATATATAAAGTGAAGAGGATTGGTCCGAGGACAGATCCTTGAGGATCTCCATGATTAACTTTGGCGTGCATGGAGGACTCATCGTTAACATGTACAAACTGAAATCGATCTGATAAATAGGACTTAAACCAGCTTAGAGCGGTTCCTTTAATGCCAATGAAATGTTCCAGTCTCTGCAATAGGATCTGATGGTCAATGGTATCAAATGCAGCACTAAGATCTAATAAAACCAGTACAGAGACAAGTCCTTTGTCTGATGCAATAAGGAGGTCGTTAGTAATTTTCACCAGTGCTGTCTCTGTGCTATGATGAGCTCTAAATCCTGACTGAAAATCCTCAAATAAACTATTGCTC
>NC_060158.1:29352656-29354561 GCF_021292245.1 Micropterus dolomieu | reverse complement strand
AATGGGATGAGGTTGCATACAGAGGGAGAGAAAGTAGAGGAGAGAGGAGCTCAGTGCATCATGGGAAATCCCCCGGCAGTCTAGGCCTATAGCAGCATAACTAAGGGATGGTTCAGGACTACCTGAGCCAGCCCTAACTATAAGCTTTATCAAAGAGGAAAGTCTTAAGCCTACTCTTAAATGTGGAGATGGTGTCTGCCTCCTGAACCCAAACTGGAACCTGGTTCCACAGGAGAGGAGCTTGATAGCCGAACGCTCTGGCTCCTAGTCTACTTTTGGAGACTCTAGGAACCACAAGTAACCCTGCATTCTGGGAGCGCAGTGCTCTGGTGGGGTAGTAAGGTACTATGAGCTCTTTAAGATAAGATGGTGCCTGACCATTAAGAGCTTTGTAGGTAAGAAGAATGATTTTAAATTCTATTCTGGATTTTACTGGAAGCTAATGCAGAGAAGCTAAAACAGGAGAAATGTGATCTCTTTTCCTGGTTCCTGTCAGAACACGTGCTGCAGCATTCTGGATCAGCTGAAGAGTCTTAATGGACTTTTTCGAGCAGCCTGATAATAAGGAATTGCAGTAATCCAGCCTAGAAGTAACAAATGCATGGACTAGTTTTTCTGCATCATTTTTAGACAGGATGTTCCTGATTTTCGCAATAGGTAGGTGAAAAAAGGCGGTCCTTGAAATTTGCTTAATGTGAGACTTAAACGACATGTCCTGATCAAAGATAACTCCAAGATTCCTCACAGTGGTGCTGGAGGCCAGGGCGATGCCATCAAGGGAAACTATATCTTTAGATAATGCGTCACGGAGGTGCTTAGGCCCCAGAACAATAACTTCAGTTTTATCTGAGTTTAACATGAGAAAATTACAGGTCATCCAGGTTTTAACATCCTGAAGGCACATTTGAAGTTTAGCTAACTGATGAGTTTCATCTGGCTTGATCGATAGATATAACTGAGTATCATCTGCATAACAATGAAAGCTTATGGAATGTTTCCTGATAATATTGCCTAAAGGAAGCATATATAAAGTGAAGAGGATTGGTCCAAGGACAGATCCTTGAGGAACTCCATGAGTAACTTTGGCGTGCATGGAGGACTCATCGTTAACATGTACAAACTGAAATCGATCTGATAAATAGGACTTAAACCAGCTTAGAGCGGTTCCTTTAATGCCAATGAAATATTCCAGTCTCTGCAATAGGATCTGATGGTCAATGGTATCAAATGCAGCACTAAGATCTAATAAAACCAGTACAGAGACAAGTCCTTTGTCTGATGCAATAAGGAGGTCGTTAGTAATTTTCAACAGTGCTGTCTCTGTGCTATGATGAGCTCTAAATCCTGACTGAAAATCCTCAAATAAACTATTGCTCTGTAGAAAGTCACACAGCTGTTTAGCAACTGCTTTCTCCAGAACTTTAGAGAGAAATGGAAGGTTAGATATAGGTCTATAGTTGGCTAAAACATCCGGATCAAGTTTGGGCTTTTTCAGAAGAGGTTTAATTACAGCTACTTTAAAGTACTGTGGTACATAGCCTGTTGATAGAGATAGACTGATCATATCTAGTATAGAGGTGCTGACTAAGGGTAAAACATCTTTAAGCAGCCTAGTCGGGATGGGGTCTAAGAGGCAGGTTGATGGTTTAGATGAAGAAATTATTGAAGTTAGTTGGTAAAGTTTGAGGGAAGCAAAACAGTCTAAACATGTATCTGGTTCTACAGCTGTTTCTAAGGTTCCTGAGTTAAGAGATAAGTTGGTGCCAGTTGAGGCCAGGTCTTGGAGAATTTTGTCTCTAATAGCTAGAATTTTATCATTAAAGAAGCTCATGAAATCGTAACTACTGAGAGCTATGGGAATACTTGGCTCAATAGAGCTGTGACTCTCTGTCAGCCTGGCTACAG
>NC_060158.1:29344059-29352636 GCF_021292245.1 Micropterus dolomieu | reverse complement strand
CCTTTGTCTGATGCAATAAGGAGGTCGTTAGTAATTTTCACCAGTGCTGTCTCTGTGCTATGATGAGCTCTAAATCCTGACTGAAAATCCTCAAATAAACTATTGCTCTGTAGAAAGTCACACAGCTGTTAGATATAGGTCTATAGTTGGCTAAAACATCCGGATCAAGTTTGGGCTTTTTCAGAAGAGGTTTAATTACAGCTACTTTAAAGTACTGTGGTACATAGCCTGTTGATAGAGATAGATTGATCATATCTAGTATAGAAGTGTTGACTAAGGGTAAAACATCTTTAAGCAGCCTAGTCGGGATGGGGTCTAAGAGGCAGGTTGATGGTTTAGATGAAGAAATTATTGAAGTTAGTTGGTAAAGGTTGAGGGAAGCAAAACATTCTAAACATATATCTGGTTCTACAGCTGTTTCTAAGGTTCCTGAGTTTAGAGATAAGTCGGTGCCAGTTGAGGGCAGGTCTTGGTGAATTTTGTTTCTAATAGTTAGAATTTTATCATTAAAGAAGCTCATGAAGTCGTAACTACTGAGAGCTATGGGAATACTTGGCTCAATAGAGCTGTGACTCTCTGTCAGCCTGGCTACAGTGCTGAAAAGAAACCTGGGAAAACAAGGCAAGAAGTAAAACACAGAGAAGAACACATTAGTGTATGGCGCCATGTCAGTCTGTCATACCAACTAGATTATCGCTGAAAATGTCCTGGGAACTCTCATAATGTTGTTACTACTCACTGTTCAGAAGCAGATGTAGAGATTTTTGTTCACAGGGCATCCCTTATGTTATACCATTCATGATTAATCATTTCCACAACTTCAAAAGACTCACTGGAGCTCTCACATAACTACAACAATATGACAGAAGGCATAGGGCCGCCCCATCTCTGTACCACAGAGGCATGCCTATCAGAAGGTGATAAAAGTTTGGGCAACTCAGTATTGGAATGTTGCTCAGGCAACTTCAGCCCGGCATTGTGCACGTCCTTGGTACAGTCATACAGTATAGCGGCATCAACAGACAGTGGACTAGACGGCAGACAGTTTGGCCAGTGGGCTGAATGACGGCTTGGCATGTGGCATGTTTCTGGTGATTTCTCAGCGACCGGTGGGCCAACCTTCAGACCAGCCACTGCGTAGAGTGCTACGCAAAGCTGGCTCTGTGAGTGAAAAGCCGTGTGCTTGGGTTAGCCTCCACAGTGGAGGGATCACTTTAGGTGTTGTCTTTTGTTAGTGTTTAATATAACTCCCCTAGTTAATTAGTACATCATTATTGCCTTACACATTTGTGCACTTTCCCCTTTTGAGAAAGTAGTTTTTGGTTGGTTGTTTCAGTTGTGAATTGTAATAAATATCCTTATTTTTGTTTGCACATGATTCTGGGTTCCTGTCCTCTTTAGGTTGGTTATTTACTAATACTTAATCAAATGATCCATGTACAGATGTCTGAATATGCAATATCTGGCCACTGTATTGCATCGTTGATCCACTCGAATGAGGTAAGACTCATGGGGCGTAATGGCTGATCGTTCAACCTTCTTTTGTTTTTAGGGTATCTCGAACGTTCTGGTTCAGGAAAGTGTTTATAAAACACTGGATTGTTTAATATGAAGTGAATGCATACAAACTTCAAAATTTTAATCCAAACAGATGTCAAAGTGTATTGACATCTATAGGATCTTTGGTTGTCAGTCCCCCCAAGAAGGGGCCATGTGTGCTGATCTATGGTGAATCCTCCCGCAGTGACTTCTATGTTCACTTGGGAACTTTTGCCTTTTAGTCGTGTGTGTGTGTGTGTGTGTGTGTGTGTGAGGCCTTTCTGCTGATCCCTGATGTGACTGCAGAACACTGTCAGTTCCAATGTTTACAACTTTTAAGGAGTATAGTGGGACAGGAAAGCTGAGTGGACTACTTATGTTCTGCTCCGAGAATGAACGAGCAGAGAAGTTGAACCTAGAGCAGACTGAGGAGGATTTCGCAATAACAAACACACTGTGATGGTGGTAACTCTCTCCAGAAGACAACGTCAACATTGCTAGGTAACGTATGCAGCTCTTTTTGCTGTGGTGTGTATGTGGCTGCGTCTGCAGTGGAGTTTTCATTGTTTATACAATTATAAAGTGGAAAAGGCTTATCACAGCAGTAAAAATGCTGTGCAGGAACACTGGATTTTCTTACTGTATATTACTCCAGTGATGAAAAACATCTGTCATAGCCGTATTAAGTGCTTAAATTAGTATTTTTCAACCTGGACCCTTTTTTTCCATGACTTGTGTCTACGTGATTAATTGGGATGACTTTTTTCAAAACTGGTCCGGTGCTGAGCGAGGGCGCTGCAGTCGTAGCAGCAAAACAGGAATACAACGTAATCCTTGTGGGTAATTGTCCTCTGTGTTATGATGTGTCCTTTGTGTTTTTAATTCTTTTTAAAAAGTCACAAATTCTATAAATCCACCCGTAGTGGTTTGGAGGTAAGCTAACAGCTAATGTTACAGACTGACTGAATTTGTATCCACTTTGTTTTATAAGATTTCTTCTTCTCCTGGCATTACATCCACTACATTACATCTACCTCACTTTTTTGTGTTATGTTGCCTGAATATAAAACTAATCAAAAATAGCCACCGTTTGAATTAGGGCTGAAACGATTCATCGACTAAATCGATTCATAAAATGCTTCGACACAAATTCTTTGCGTCGATGCTTCGTTTAATCCATGTAACTATACAGCACAGTGTTAAGCAGGGACATTTATTACTGTCGTACATCGCGTTGACACTGTGAACACGATGTGATTATGATGGTGCTGTTGGCAAAGTGGAGGAAAAGAAAGAAAACAGCGAGGGACAAAAAGAAAGTGGCCAAAGTATGGGATTATTTCAAGCTAAAGAAAACAACAACTCTGTAATGTTACCGTCTGTCCACTGTAAAACGAAACTTATGTCGCCTTGGCAACAGTACGATGGCAGCTGAACAAAAAGCATCTGGTGTTCTGCCAGCGGACCACAGACAAGGTAACAGTAACAGCAACTTTAGCATTTAACTGAAATCATGACTGATTGTTGAGTTGAAGGCTAGACAAAGTAAGCCACAGACCTCAGCTGAAAATGTACATGTGTGTTTGTTGTTCCCCTTTTTGGGCCGTGAGTTTTAACCTCACAGTCAGGAGTTAACTGGGTGTTGGGGAGCTGCACCTTTTAACTCACCCCCAGCTCTCTCTGTAGCTCAGACAATCCCTGCTACCTGCGTGTGCTAATCCATCCTTTCAACCATATTCTTTGTCTTTATAATCGCCATCTTTAAAATAACAAACAACAGCTGTTTCGTGTTCAGGATCGCTAATTTCCCATTTCACATGTCACGTGTGTTTTTTTGATAAAAGTGGTTTGGAAACCAGCGTCAGGTGCCATAGCTGTTGTCAGCTCCTGTAGTGTGTGTGACCCCCTGTCACCGATCAGTCAAGTAGTGTGAACGCCACACCGACTTCAAGACTGCCGTTGTTCTGTCGATTTATGCTACCTATCGAGATGTGCTACTTAGTGGTTCTGCGCATGGGTATAACCCACAAGCGTGGTTTGTTTCCACGCCCATAAATCTGTGCAACCTTGCTGTTGGGAATGCCATCGAGAAAGTGGCTGATTGTCAGTAACATCAAAAAAAAAGAAATCATTATTAGTTATTATATATTATTATCAGAATACGCTACCCCTGATATCTTAAATAAAGATGGCATAATATAGTATAGCCGCCGCCAAGCAAAAGTACTTCTTAAACGACGCATCAATGAATCGTTGAAATAATCTATAGAAGCTTTGAATACTAAAATCATCATTAGCTGCAGCCCTAGTTTGATTAACCAACACTGAGCCTTATGAAGTAAGATTCTCAAAGTCATCTCTGCTTTAGACTCTGAAGTGTGGCACTAAGATCCACAGCTGCATACAAACCAGCAGCCTCCGTAGCAACACATTTGTAGAGTATAAAATTAACATCAACTATTAACATCTCATTCAAACATGCCATGGCTCACAGATCTTACACTGCATCGCCTGTGGCTCCTTTGTCACTGCTAAAAACACTGCTAAGTAGGAAACACTCATACGCACACAGTTATATTCTCACACACGCTCTGCCATGCACAGTCCAAGTTCTAAATGGAATGTCAATTTAATAGAAGCTGAATCTCATGATGTTCCTGCTCCAGTTTAGGGGAGTAGTAGAGGTTTTGTGGTTTGTGCCAATAGTTTGAGTGTTTTCATAGCAAAATAGTTGTTATTGGTGAGATAATAATAAGGTTATGGTGAGATAATGCTTGTTGTAAAATTTGCCGTTGTGTCTAATGATGAATAAATAAACACTCTGTTGTCTAAACTGAATGTATTTAAGTGTTGTACCAGAAAACATGACAAGAGCCAGTGTATTTGAACTGCTCACCTTTATGACTAGACAGTCTAACCATTCTCTCAAAGGTTGCAATTCCCCTTTTGAGTTATTCAATGATTTAACAGTGATTCAGCAATTTTATATATTTCAGTAGTTTTCTACGACAGTACCCCTAAAACACTAACAATAGACAGTTGGACCCAAAAATGTAAAATAAATCAATGTAGCAGAATCCAAAATATCGTCGCTTTTATTTACACACATTCTTCTCCCTTGTCAAAACCAGAGATTTGAATGTGTTATTCTAGTTGTGGCAAATGTAGCCTGGAGCCTCTAGCCTCGAGCAGAGATGAGGAGCTGGTTAGAGAGGTCTGGGCCCCATTTCAGAAAGCGGGATTGATGAAAACTATGTATGTTGAGCCTGAGATGAGGGAAACTCTTGGTTTTCTGTTTCAGCGGCTGAGATCAGATAAACCCTAGATCAGTAACTCAGGCAACTTACGCTGAGAACCTAACCTTCTCGGGAGGAGGTTCACTTCAACAGAGTTTCTCTCTGACTCCTCCCCTCCTGCGGCACCTGGCTGACACAGCGTTTAATTTCCTCATTCATACTGTTGATATCAAAGCACATATCATTTGCAGAAGTAAAAAAATCAAAATCATGGTTTTTATTATTATGTATTAGTTTGTTATCAAGACAGCAATCTTTGGACATTGCGATTCATCCTCAGAATAAAATCTATAGCCTACTGTACTGCTGTCAGGTTGGCAACAGTTGCACTGAAACACTTTACATTACTACAGTAATCACTGTTTAAACCAAACTAATATGACTTACAGTTACTAATATAACTGATCAATGAACAGTCATCTGTCATATTGTGATTAATCGCATTGACTGGAACATTCCTATCATAGTTATCATGCTGGAAATAAAGTGATGATGACGGGTGCAGCTGAAACAAATAAATGTAGCCTATTTTAAAATTAAGTTTTTGAATAGTAGCTGCTTATAGTCTTACTGTGTTTTGAAAGTATTTCATAAATAATGATAAGAGCAAGATTTAAAAAAAAAAAAATAGATAATAATAATAGAAGTTAGTTTGGACCTATAGACACATTATCCACTGCAAAAAAATATTGCTTACTTTGTTGGACTGTGAAGTTACAGTGTCCATGGGTGGCTTAAACTGTGTCTGATCTGTCAGATGAATATTTTTATCTTCATTTATTGCCACCTGCACTCTGTCCCGTCAGGTTACAGCTGAATAAATATAGCCTTCCTATTTAATTTGATTGTAATGGACTATAGGAGAATTCCAGTCTGGTAAATGATGAATGAGCTACACTGTAGGCCTATAAAATGTAGGCTAATATTGTTAACGTATTGACTCCTTCCTCCACTCCTGTGTTTTAACATAAAAAGCAAATCATGTTCCGCGTTGGCACGCATTCATATTTCTAGCACCACCCGATTAAAATGGATGCTCTGCTCTATATTTACCCGTTGCCATGGTGAATCGGAGCTCCATTGATGATGGATTTTTGGTCATCATAATCAGGCTGTGTTTCACTTTGCAATTATTCATTTAGCTGACGCTTTTATCCAAAGCGACTTATTTTGCCATAAATGTCAGAGGTCGCACGCCTCTGGAGGGGTTAAGTGTCTTGCTCAGGGACACATTGGGGTCTCACAGTAGATTCAAACCCGGGTCTCACACCAAAGTCATGTGTCTTATCCACTGCACCATCACCACGCACGTGTTTCCAACAGGTTCAACATACTTTTTAACAAGTTTACCATCTCAGGCTCCGTCAACTCAGAGCTCAGGGTTAAGCTAAACTCTGGTTTGTTAAACCTGCTTTCTGAAGCAGGGCTCTCGTGAGCCCAAACTTACACTGACTCATGTGACATCACACAAGGCAATTTATCAGATTTCACTCAGCTCGCCCGAGAGCCACAAAAGGCTTTATACTACCACATATGCAGTGATACTCCCCAAGACCTGTAACCAGAACTCCTCTTTAAGGGCAACACACAGTAGCCGCATACAGCACACAAACATCTGAGCCCATTGTATTCTATATATGCACCCAAATTCATCACTTCCCAGGAAACTTAAATGTTCATTTTTGGCCTCAGGTGAAGATGGCAACAATGGTTCGTTCAGACTCGTCCTGAGGTGTCTCTAACGACCATAACCACTGTCGTTACCACAGCCAGGAGCATTAACAAACCAGAAGTATTGATGATCCTTGCAAACAGTTACACAGAGGTTAAATAGTTTCACCACCAGTCAGTCAGAACTGAAGAAGTCCCTTGGATGACGGACAAAACCTCTTCTAGTATCTTCAACCAAGTCCAGTTGCCCTTGATTTTAACCTTCCTTCGATAACTATGACCCGGATGATGATACAGTATGTTAAAAACCTACTCAAAGACAATGAAAGCCAACAATGTTGACCCAATGCATTTGGTCTAAACTTGCAGCTGGTATCCTGTGCAATAGCCGGCCTCTACAGTGCAGCATTTGTTTTCATGGCAGTTTGAGTGTGTATGTAGGCCCACCTGAATGTATTTGTGCGCTCCAGTGCAAGTGACTGAGTTCTGAGCTCCAACACACTCTCTTTGTCATTAGCAAAGAACAGTGTATAAACATTCTGATTGCAGCCTCTCATTTTTAATCGGCACTAAACATTGCTTTGACAAACAGTGGCAGGGCTGGCCGCTGATTGATGGCAAAATTAAACTCATCTGTTGTTGGGTTAAAGTGCTCTCCACAAGTTGGTGTCTGTACTCAGCCAAAGCCACTCTGTAACACCACCGTACCACTGCTAGTGTTTTTGTAGCCCCAATTTTAGCTTAGTAATATCACTAACAGATCACGGTCAGTTTCAGGAGTCGCCATTCTCCAATATAAAAATTTCATCCACCATATCAATAATTTAAACTGACTGATGAATAGTTTGAACCAGGGGTCAAGTGGCCTGTGAAAAAGGTGTGTCAGATGAATTAGTCAATGTGTCAGATATCTGCAGATACTCGCTGTTAAAGGACACAGATTGGAAAAACTTGACTGGGGTATCCCTATGTAAACTTAATTTGATATTGTACCATTACATACATTTAAAAATCATTTTGAAAGCAAGAGACAGGGTTAAAGATTTTCTGGTAAAATGAAGAGGCCAGTTTAGACCAACAATGAATAAGCTTATGCACCACTATGAGTTGCAAATAAGGAAAATCTTTACTGTTCCATGTGATGCTATTTTCTGATTTTGTTTAGCATTTTGCGCTGTAAATAATGAAGCTCTGAAGCTTTTCTTCTCTGACAAAAAGACATGTATTGGATTAGAACCGCATACCCCACCTTTGTACAATCTTATAGAATTTACTGGTCTATTTATATTTAGCATGCATTTAGACTGTATATACTGGCTGCTATTTTGTCTTGATTGCTTTGGCCAGGGTTGTATTTGTAAAACTGTGACATATGACTAATTGATTAAATGTATTTCTGTGTGCTCATGGGTGGGTTGTTTTTATTACATACAGTGGGGGAAAAAAGTATTTGACCCCTTGCTGATTTTGCAGGTTTGCCCACTTACAAAGAATGAAACGATCTATAATTTTAATCATATGTACATTCTAACAGTGAAAGACAGAATCCCAAAGAAAATTCCAGAAAATCACATCATATGAATTTATAAAAATTGATAACCATCTGATGAGGAAAAACAAGTATTTGACCCCCTACCAAACAGCAAGTATTCTGGCTCCTACAAGCCAGTTAGTCTTTCTTTAAGACACAGCCCCAATCCCAACCAATTATCTACATCAAATACACCTGCCTCACCTCGTTACCTGTATAAAAGACACCTGTCAACACCCAAACAACCAGCATCCAACATCACCACCATGGGCAAGACCAAAGAGCTTTCTACGGACATCAGGGACAAGATTGTTGATCTGCACAAGGCTGGGATGGGCTACAAGAGAATCGGAAAGCAACTTGGAGAGAAATGATCAACTGTCGGTGCAGTTATCAGGAAATGGAAGAAGCACCACACCACCGCCAACCTCCCTCGGTCTGGGCCTCCACACAAGATCTCGCCTCGTGGGGTGTCCCTGATCATGCGAACGGTGAGGAATCATCCCAAAACCACAAAGGGGGAACTGATGAATCAACTGA
>NC_060158.1:29320977-29343959 GCF_021292245.1 Micropterus dolomieu | reverse complement strand
CCCCTTGCTGATTTTGCAGGTTTGCCCACTTACAAAGAATGCAACAATCTACAATTTTAATCATATGTACATTCTAACAGTGAAAGACAGAATCCCAAAGAAAATTCCAGAAAATCACGTCATATGAATTTATAAAAATTGATAACCATCTGATGAGGAAAAACAAGTATATGACCCCCTACCAAACAGCAAGTATTCTGGCTCCTACAAGCCAGTTAGTCTTTCTTTAAGACACAGCCCCAATCCCAACCAATTATCTACATCAAATACACCTGCCTCACCTCGTTACCTGTATAAAAGACACCTGTCAACACCCAAACAACCAGCATCCAACATCACCACCATGGGCAAGACCAAAGAGCTTTCTACGGACATCAGGGACAAGATTGTTGATCTGCACAAGGCTGGGATGGGCTACAAGAGAATCGGAAAGCAACTTGGAGAGAAAAGATCAACTGTCGGTGCAGTTATCAGGAAATGGAAGAAGCACCACACCACCGCCAACCTCCCTCGGTCTGGGCCTCCACACAAGATCTCGCCTCGTGGGGTGTCCCTGATCATGCGGGTGAGGAATCATCCCAAAACCACAAGGGGGGAACTGATGAATCAACTGAAGGCAGCTGGGACCACAGTTACAAAAGAAACGGTTGGTAACACACTACGCCGTCATGGATTGAAATCCTGCAGCGCACGCAAGGTCCCCCTGCTCAAGAAGAAACATGTACAGGCCCGCATGAAGTTCGCCATTCACCACCTGGACGACTCAGAAGAGGCCTGGAAGAAGGTGATGTGGTCAGATGAGACCAAAATAGAACTTTTTGGCCTCAACTCAACTCGTCGTGTTTGGAGGGCAAAGAACACCGAGTACAACCCAAAGAACACCATCCCCACCGTCAAGCATGGTGGTGGCAACATCATGCTTTGGGGGTGCTTTTCAGCCAAGGGGACAAGACAACTCCATCGTATTGAGGGGAGGATGGACGGGGCCATGTATCGTGGAATTCTGGACCAACATCTCCTTCCCTCAGTGAGAGAGCTGAAGATGGGTCGAGGATGGGTGTTTCAGCACGACAACAACCCTAAGCACACCGCCAAAGCAACAAGAGTGGCTGAAGAAGAAGCACATCAAGGTTCTGGAGTGGCCTAGCCAGTCTCCAGACCTGAATCCAATTGAAAATCTTTGGAGGGAGCTTAAAATTCGAGTTGCCAGGCGACAACCTCGGAACCTGAATGATTTGGAGGCTGTCTGCAGGGAGGAGTGGGCCAACATCCCTGCCGAAATGTGCACAAACCTTGTCACCAACTATAAAAACCATTTGACATCTGTGCTGGCCAATAATGGCTTTTCTACAAAATATTAACATGCTGTTTGGTAGGGGGTCAAATACTTGTTTTTCCTCATCAGATGGTTATCAATTTTAATAAATTCATATGTGATTTTCTGGGATTTTCTTTGGGATTCTGTCTTTCACTGTTAGAATGTACATATGATTAAAATTGTAGATTGTTGCATTCTTTGTAAGTGGGCAAACCTGCAAAATCAGCAAGGGGTCAAATACTTTTTTCCCCCCACTGTATGTTCAATGTCAGACATCATTGTTTTTATATTAAAAATGAAGCTAAAGCTAGGTAATATATTTCAGAGGCGATCTTGTTATTTGTTGAAATTCTCTTTACATCCTGACCAAAACCAATAAGTCAAATGCAACAACAAACATGTGTTTTAGGGAAATGGCTTTGGAGGGAGTGGGTGGGACTTTTTCCAGTTCACTTTCAAAAATCTAGTTTTCCCACCATAACCTACCTTAGCTTTAAGCCTGAGAATTTGTTTAGGCAGACAACTCCAGTCCACAGCTACTCTCACATGGCATAGTGTACATCCAGAGTCTCTTATTTGATATATCCTCACTCCTCGCTTGAACCAGAAGTCATTCTTTGTCCCCCATCTTGTTAGGCCGTCTCTGTCAGGACCGGGGCCAGAAACTCAGACGCAGATCAGAATAGGTGCAATGGGAGAATTTATTTAACACAAGTGAGAATAGAGATGTGGTTTGGAGGGGGGTGGTCGTTCCAAGGGTCATGAGGTCCAGGCTCCTAAGCTCAGGGGGTTCCGTGTCACATATCCATGAACTGGCAGGTATTCTGTGGTTGAGACAGAGAGAACACAAGTTAGCATTCAGCACAAGGATTTTGACTAGATGCTGGTAGTTCAGGACAGAAAACAGGCTGACATGTTCATACTGTGTAGTACAACAATCCAGCAGGGGACTGGAAGGTTGAGCTGGTCTTTAAAGGTGAGTTGATTGCAGGATGAGTGTGCTAATTAACAGGATGCGTTGCAGGTGAGTTGACTGGAGCTCCGGTGACCACGCCCACCAGCAGACCCAGAGCATGAGGGAGGAAGCAGAACCAAAACACACCAAGCACAACGCAAACATACCAAAGGGAAAAAGAACTCAAAAATTACGATCACACACATACCAACAGGCAGGTCAGGGTCACGACCGGGGGTTAGTGACAGTCTCAAAGCTCTTATTTGTGTTCAGAGGAGCGAGGAAGGATCTCTGAGGAGCCATGAGCAAGGAAACACGAGAGCAGCCTTAACGGAAATCTTTTTCTGACCAACACGCCATTATTATTATTGGATATCAGTTTTACTCTCAAGTATTATATTTGATTTGTTTCTGATTCACCGTCTAGTTAAAAATCTGTGTTTATTCTAGGTCTGAACGACAAAAAGACCAAAAGCAACGTTCTTCAAGATTTTTCTTTTCATGATCTGTGATTTCCCCATTAACTTTTATCATCAGAGAGTCTGTCTGTCAGCAAGAAACACTTAATTTACACAACAATTTATCATTTCCATTCAGTCACATGAGACTAATAATTCCTGAGCACTGGCTTTGATATTGAGTTTTATTATTTCATTTTCCCTGAAAAAGTTAGCCTAATATACTATGTCCAATGTTCAAAAGACAGCATGATCATATTCTAGGTTATTCAATAATAACTTCATAATGAGATTATCAATAAATAATAATAATTAATAAATAATATAAAGGCATTCTGCCAGTAGAAATGAGTCCTGTGTCTCTGAGCAGGACCTGTTCCTTGACAGTCTCTTCTTCCTTTTCATTATTTCCTCTGTGTTTTGTAGGCTCAGGACCCCCTGCAGACCAGACAGTGGTCATCGAGGAGTTTCGCTATCTGTCCCAAAAGCTCTTTGTGTCTGTGTCTGTCTTTGCTGGGTTGGGGATCCTGCTGGGAATCGTCTGCCTCACCTTCAACATCTACAACAGCAATGTCAGGTACAAAAGCTCACCTTGACTAGACATTGATTGAGATCAACATTAATTTAAAGTTGCACAAATCATTATTTTTATATGAGCAATGGTTGGCGTGTTATGTGTATGGACTGACTTGTGTGACAAACAGATAATTACTACCGAATACTGAGGTATTGGTTTTAGGACCCACAAGCTCTGCTGTCATCAACCTGTGAACAGCAGGCACCTGTTCACAGTACAAAAAAGCTCTAAAAACCCAGTGTACACAACCTGCCCAGCACCAGACAGCAGACACTCACAGTTTGGAGCATGCAGCAGCTAAAGAATTTAATACTGTATATTTATTTTTTGCTAAAGCTGAAAGGAGTGTGAATATTGGACTTAAACCCTTTTCAGAAATGGAATATGTATCATTGCTGGCTTCATCGATCTGTTAAAGAAATGACATTTTGTCATTCAGACATACAGTGGGTACGGAAAGCATTCAGACCCCTTTAAATTATTCACTCTTTGTTTCATTGCAGCCATTTTCCAAAAATCAAAAAAGTTCATTTTATTTCTCAGTAATGTACACTCAGCACCCCATCTTGACAGAAAAAAACAGAAATGTAGCTCTTCAGGCAGTTCCTTTGACCTCATGATTCTCATTTGCTCTGACATGCACTGTGAGCTGTAAGGTCTTATATAGACAGGTGTGTGGCTTTCCTAATCAAGTCCAATCAGTATAATCAAACACAGCTGGACTCAAATGAAGGTGTAGAACCATCTCAAGGATGATCAGAAGAAATAGACAGCACCTGAGTTAAATATGAGTGTCACGGCAAAGGGTCTGAATACTTATGACCATGTGATATTTCAGTTTTTCTTTTTTAATAAATTAGCAAAAATTTCTACATTTCTGTTTTTTTCTGTCAAGATGGGGTGCTGAGTGTACATTACTGAGAAATAAAATGAACTTTTTTGATTTTTGGAAAATGGCTGCAATGAAACAAAGAGTGAAAAATTTAAAGGGGTCTGAATACTTTCCGTACCCACTGTAGGTGTCTTATATATTACTGTTATTACTTCCTTACAGCTTCATGCAGACATGACAGAATATTTAAAGAAATCGACTATAGTCATGCGATGTTTGGCTCTCCTCTTGCACCGTGAGTTATGGTTAGAGGGACGCTCTGTGTCTCTGTTGCTCTGAAACCTCCTCTGACACAGGAGGAGAAGGTTGGGTGGAAGATAAGCAGCCCACATATTTGAAGCATTCAGTAAGAGAGAGTACTATAATACATAAATATAAAATGATCAAAAGATTTCATTAAGTTACACAAATCAGTTTAGAAGTAATATGTTTAAAACCTTTAATAGTCAGGAGAATATTCAATTCATAGTTCACGTGACATGCACTGTGACCTGGAGGGCAAGATAGCGGCTCACATCGGACTCTCTCGTAGAGACGCCGCAAAAGCCATAAAATTTTATTTGGATCACCTCTCAATTCAAGAAAAAGATAGATATGGACACAAACTGCAAGTGTTGGTTACTTGCGATCTATATACATCACCTGTTGTCGTATTTCTGCCGTTAAAAACCGCCAGGTCCCTGCCAGCGCTCGACTGTGGTAATGTTTACATTTACCTTGCAGGGAATCCCTCACCTACCACAGCCCAGGCTTTCTCCTTATCGATTAGTGCATCCAAAAGCACAACAACCATCCAGCATTTTGGCAACGCAAAAGTAACAGTGTATCACTTGCTTCTTGGTTGGCGGCCAGGGGAAAATAATGTCTTTTTTGCTCTCCAAGGGAGCGTTTATCTTGGAATGTGACGTCACGTGAAAACTATGTTGATGGTGTAAAACAGTTGAGTTAGTTAAAAAGACATTTTGGGCCGAACTGAAGGCATTAATCTGTCAACCTTGGTTATCACTTCATAAAATATATTTTTTAAGGACCTACACTGTGCCAGGGACAAAACCTCACCTTTAATATGAATGCATTTTGGACGTGATCTATGTAATATTTACAGAGCTCAGTCTGAATGTTGACGGTGACTCCTGTAAAAATGTATGTATGAGGCAGATTGTTGAATCCACACTTACTGCAGTTTGCATTCCTGACAGACAGCTAACTGGGTGACAGTTTCCCTCTGACAGCAGCAGGATGACAGTAAGAAGCTTTGTGTGAGCACTGGGAGATACAGCCTTTGACAAACACAAATATCCTTCTGTGCATGATAGTGTTGGTGTGTGGGTGTATGTGTACTGTATCAGGCCTGTGCTTTCACTGTGACCCTGAGCTTGAATTCTAAAGTTTTCTGTTTTTCTATTTTGGTAAGAGTGTGTGTGTGTGTGTGTGTATGTGTGTGTATGTGTGTGAGGGGGGGGGGTGGGGGGGGGTTCATCCATTTCATTACTGAGGAGGACCAAAAGTCAAGATAGTCAGCTGCAGTGGCCAATGTATCAACGGAGGGAATGCTCTGAAAGCGGTTACAGGTGCATCTCAGAAATTTAGAATATCGTGGAAAAGTTCATTTTTCCCCACAATTCAAGTCAAAAAGTGATACATTTTATTATAGATATAGATTCATTGCATATAAAGTGAAATATTTCAGCACTGTTTTTTTTTTAATCTTGATGATTCTGCTTTACAGCTCATGAAAATCAAAAATCCATATCTCAAAATATTAGAAAATTATAATAAAGAATGCGTAAAACAGACATGTCAACCTGAGAAGAGCCTTTAATCTCTCAGTCTGGTTCAGTACACACAACAGCAATCATGGGGAAGACTTCTGTCTTGACCGTTGTCCAGAGGACAAACATTGACACCCTCACAAGGAGGCTAACCACAGAAGGTCACTGCTGAAAGGGCTGGCTGTTCACACTGCTGGATCAACGCATATTCACGGAAAGCTGACTGGAAGGTTAAAGTGTGGAAGGAAAAGGTTCACAAGCAACAGGGATGACCTCCGCCTTGAGAGTATTGTCAAGCAAAGCCGATTCAAGAACATGGGGGAGCTTCACCAGGAGTGGACTGAGGCTGGAGTCAGAGCATCAAGAGCCACCATGCACAGACGGGTCCAGGAAATGAGCTACAAGTGTCTCATTCCCACAGTCAGGGATGTTTTGGTGTGCCACGTCATCTGCTGGAGTTGGTCCGCTGTGTTTTAGCAAGTCCAGAGTCAATGCAGCGTCTACCTGGAGATTTTAGAGCTTTATGGAGATACTGATTTTCTTTTCCAGCAGGACCTGGCGCCTGCCCACAGGGCCAAAACCACTAGGAACTGGCTTGCTGACCATGATGTTACTGTGATTGGCCAGCCAACTCCCCTGACCTGAATCCCATAGAGAACATATTGTCAAGAGGAAAATGAGAGAAACCAGACCAACAATGCAGACGAGCTGAAGGCCACTGTCAGAGCAACCTGGGCTTCCATCACACCTCAGCAGTGCCACCCCAGAGGAAAATTCCTTTGCTTAGAATAGTCTTTTCTTTAACTCTTGAGAAAGCACTAAGATCTCAACTGTATATCTTTTTCAGATCACTTCATTCTGAATTGTTGCTCCTAAAACCCCCTTAGGAGAAAAGATGAGATAAGGAGAGATTGAGTTTTTGAGACTTGGGTAAGAATAATGGATACTGAATTTAGATTACAATCATTGTATCTTTTTGAGTTCATTAATGTCTTGCCTATTGCTCCTAAAAAGCAGTTAGGAGCACTAGGGAGATGTTAGTGAGTTTGATTGTATTACGTTCTATACTTAGAGAACTTTTCTGGAGACTTGTCCTGAGCTGGATTTGAACCCCAGTCCTGCTGTTTAAAGGGGAACAACATAGCCCCTTCGCCATCTAACTACAACAAACAGTCAACAACTGATTGTCCTTAAATATAGTACAATTTTCCTTCCTATTCAAAAGAGGAGAAAAACCATAGCCACAAGTTTACTCAAGTAAAGGTATAAAAATATTCCATAGTGAATGTACTATCAAAAGTAAAAGTGCTCATCCTGTATGACATTGTTGTATCTCAGTTTTTGCGTGCATTCAATCCTTTTTAATCTCTGAACATCATGTCAAAGTGGTGGTTATGCTGGCTGTGACTACTTAAAAAAATTGGAAAACATGAAATTTTAATGGAGACTTGAATTAGACTTATTTAAGATAATTTAGAGATCTCTTGTTTTGATCAGAGTAAGACATAAATGAGATTATATATGTTTTTTTCTGAGCTGAATTTGAGAAGTAGGAGAAAAAGCCTTTGGTCTCACCTTAGTTTTAAAAATAGCTCATTTGTGTCTAGGAGAAATGAAGGAAACAACTATGAGATCTATTCTTGGATTTTGCTTTCCTATGGGACAGGCTGTTTGCCTCCATGCCACGCTGCATTGATGCAGTAATTGCAAAATGCAAAAGGAGCCCTGACCAAGTACTGAGTGCCTTTTTCTGAACTTTCAACTTTTCAGAAGGTCAACATGTCTGTATTACACATTGTTTATAATAATATTTTGAGATATGGATCGCTGTAAAGTGTAATTAATACTTCTGTGTCGAATGGACGGCGTAGGCTACGGGGCTACACAGAGGCTATGCCATCGCCTGACGTGCACTTCCTCAAAAATGTAACTACACGTCAAGTTGCCTCCGAGTCTATGGCGTAGCTACGCACGTAGACCCTACGCAGGAGTATAAATCAAGCTTAAGCAGTGCAAATGTCAGTTGGTATGTGAGCACAGATAGCAGTCAAGATGTCAGTTGAATTTTAAGACCCCAAAGAATTTTTAATCAAGTAAGGTAAATCAGTTGAAAGCAGTTAAACGATTGAAGTGTCAGTTGAGTGACTTTCTTGTGACTTTCAGGACCAACATTGAAAAAGGAGACTTGATGTTCACTGTGACTGGTGACCCTATCTCAATCCAGTTTCAACAAGCACATTTAAAGCACACTGAAACCAACTGCCTGGGTGTAGGACATGAATGTAAAAACTTGGGTTTAAAAATGGCATCATTTCAAGGAATCAAGGCCATTTATTTGTCCTTTTACAACAAATGCTTGCTCAATGAAATAGCCCCTTCATGCTACACACATAGAACATATATGCAAATATTACAATTTAGAAAAGAATAACAAAATAAATAAAACGATATACAATAAATGAAGCACTCTTTGTCAAGCTGTTAATGTCATCGAAAGGTTAAAGTGTAAGCAATGAAAGCAAGGTAATGATAGCTGAATGACTCTCTTGTTGCTTAGGGGACCAAAATTCAAAAACAGTAAATATTATGTATATATTTCCTAACACCTGAGTTGAATAAGTATTACTTTTTTCACAGGCAGCAATTGTTTTCCATTCCTTTCACTATGGTATGAGTGTATTGTTTGTGTATGCGTTTGGTTATGATTATGTATATATGAAGGTTATCTCCATTTCTTTGCTCCAGGTACATTCAGAACTCTCAGCCATACCTTAACAACATGACTGCAGTGGGCTGCATGATGGCTCTGGCTGCTGTCTTCCCTCTGGGCATCGATGGCCTTCATGTCCAAAGGAGACAGTTCCCCGCCGTTTGCCAGGTACAATTTGAAAGTTGCTCCAAACACAGTGATTTAATTTCAAATTTAAAAACTGACATGACTGTGGGAGGTAGTGATTCAATGCTTTCCATTTTGAAATTGCCATTAGTTTTGCAGGTGATTATTTTTGACTGTTTCACTTCTTTATTGAAGGGACTTTTGTTGTCGTTTATGGACTGGCACTTTTATTCTTAGTCTTGACCTGGCACTGACAAAAGTTTAGTCCTATGCCTCTTTGAAGCTTTGGTTGTGGACTTCTTCAGCTAGAGACAGCACCTTAGCGAGGCCAGCTAAGCTAGGATTGTTTTTACCGAGGTTGCTGTTGATAACTGGCCTCTAAAACATCTTCCACCGTGACAGTGTGTGGACATTCCTCTCCTGCATTCTCACTGTTGCAAGACAACTTCAGACAGCTGAAGCAGGATAAACCCAAGTCCCATGCCTGCTCCACTCCCTGCAACTTAGATTCATGGGTGCTAGTCAAGAGCGGCAAAGGTTGTGCTAAATGCTCCACCTGACCGCTTTCATTTGAAGCTCTCCAGCTGAGAAATAAATTCCGAGCGCTGGACAATGGATGAACCGGTGAGGCTCCAGCTGGGTGACCATCCATTTTCTGCCCAGACCTCCTCATTTGTTATATTATGAGACCTCACCAAGATAACATAACAATGCTGAACAAAACTACACCAAAATATATTAAAGTTTTAATAGATGAGAGGCAAAACAAAAGTTTTAAAGATCCATTTTAAACTATAGAGCACTACTACTAATGAACATTAAAGGAAATAGTGAATGTAGCCTATTATGTGGGCCTGACAAACAGAAACTAAAAAAAACTAACTAATATACTACTACTAGTAATTACTAATATAATAATACCATAAATTACTTATGTCATTACAATTATTATATTATATTATAATGATAAACACTCTCCTACATAGGCAATATATTTTTTGTTGTGCAGTAGTTATTACCTTAAATACATACATAATCTGCCACAAGGATACTTTCAATGTAGCATATTCACATCTAGTTTATCCCTTTACCAGCACGCTTTTCATTCCATCCAAAGCTACGAGAATTTTTCAACCACCACCTATGATACAGTGACCCAGAGATTACTTAATAAATAGTGTCATATTTGTCCATACAGTGATTTTACAAGCAACCCATCACATCCACATGCTGCCACACAGCATTTGACTCAAATACTGTCAGGGTTCGTGTGTGGTGAAGCAGGTTGTAGGACCCAAATGCAGGACACAGAGCTGAGCAGGTATAGTTCAATGGTTTTAATTAAACAAAAGGCGAGCACACTTGCAACAGAGTGGCTGAATCCAAAATCCAAAGATGAACGTAGAAAACCAACAGAAAATCCAGAACGAGAATAATCAAAAATACCAGGAACTAACAGGGAACAGGCAGGTAACAGGACACGAGACAGAGCATACCCACACAACAAAACACTGCACACAAGGTAATGACCCCACAAGGACAAGACCGAAACACCAGGTATATATACAGGGACTAACGAGCAGGGAGGGAGCAACACAGGTGACAGACATGAGGCTAACGAGACACAGGAAGGCAGGGAGACAGCAGGGAAAACAGAGAGAGTAGTAGGCAGGCAGATTACTGAGGGGGAAAAGCCAAAACACATATAAATAAACTAATACAAGCGGACAGATCACAAATAAACTAACACCAACAAGGAACACAGACAGAAGCTAAGGTAAAACAGAACTCGGATAGACATGGGGCAACATGAATAACCAACAAAGACAGAAACACACATGTTACAAAGTGCCAGAACCTAAAAGAGAGAACTAGAACACAGAGTACAGAGGAGACTAACCCAAAAATAATGTAAACAAGAACTAAGAGTGAATACTAAAACAGGACTAAGTACAAGGACACGAGACAAGACACTAAGTAAGATGTGGATGAATAATAATAAAGGCAACACAGAGTAACTGGACACAAGAAATAACTGAAACTCAAAACACAGACTAACTATATAACAGATACTGGACACAGGACAGAACCCAAAACAATAAGACAGATACTAAACAGACTATAAATAACATGACTGACTGAAAACAACCAACTGACCAAAACAGAACAGACACGCTCACAGTGTGACAAATACCATAAGTCAACAAACATCTGATAACAATATAAGATTATTTTATTATATATTTATTATTTATTACTATTTGCTCAACTAAGGCAACAAAAATGGCATTGATTTAAATGTAATTTGTCCTCCTGTTCACCTTATTATGAGAATAAATTGCACTGCATTCTTTTGCAAAAACCTCCGCTTGTGTTTATTATCCAAAATGATGTTTTTTTGTGCACTGCAAATGATCTTAAATTATGTTTTTTATTGCGTACTTCAGGGTCAATCAATCAAACAGGTTATGGTTTATTCAGAAAGGCTTTCATCTGTTTGGCAGATGAACTAATATTATTATATATAATAAGTTTTATTGGCACACAAGGTAATATTTTGATTTATTTTACACAATAGTATCCAGTTTAAACGTTTTATCCTCCTGCCATGTACATCGCCGTTTCTCATTTCTCTAGTTTCCAGAGGGCCTGGGAATATCAAAATATGCAAAATCAGAGGGCCCCTGGGGATAGCCATGTCTCAGTAATCATAAAAAGTCGAGACCATTAGAAACAACAAAATCATTAATGATAAAAGACCTTTTACCTATAGATGACACATGAGGCCGGCAGGGGGAGCTAGCGGGAGGAACAGTGCTCTGAGGTGCCACTGTAGGCGATATTCTTTTTGCTAGGATCATGTTGCAACTGCTGTAGCCCCAACATTTAACATTTTTCAATGCCAGTGGAGAGTAGCGTAAGTGAAGACTACATTAAGGCTCAGTGATCTGCTGCTTTTCAGTGACAGACATCTAACAAATCTCCATTGTAAACTTTCTGCTCATTGTGATCTCTTTCACAGGGAATGAAAGAACCATAAATATGGAAACTGCAAGGCAGTAGTCTCCTATTCAGTAGTTACATGGATGTAACCTCTGGTTGGCTTACCCTAATGTTCTTACCCTAACCAACCCAACCAACAAAGGAAATGAGCACTAGCCAGTCAGAGGCAGAGTAGGGCGAGGCATGGCTTAATGATCCTAGGAAAAACATTTGGCCCACCATACGTGGAGATGGAGATTCCGGAGAGGGGGTGTAAGATGATAAACTGAGTTGATGTGGGGCGTGCTACAAGTTAGCCGCTAGCATCCAGCTACCCAGCCTGAGTGGACTCTTTCATTCCCAGTTGGCACACCGAATGCCTGCTCCTGCACTTTGTAACTTGGGTTGAGCATGTACAATATTCCCAGAAAAGTGGGTAATGCTTTACGGCACTATTGCACTATAGCACTACGTCACACACCATTTAGAAGACACAAACTCATTTTCCTCAGTATGTGTCAATTGCATGTGATGATCTTACTGCACATTACTCCAGTGATTAAATAGTCATAACCATTTTAAGTTAAGTTTTCCAGTTCAGGTAAAAGGTTTGATATGGCAGTGTTTAAATCTGTGTGTCACAGCAATCCTTTTGAATTTGAGGTCGAGTATTTTTCTTATCAGGCATCTGACAAAAGGGTGTGTTATTTTTATTATTATTATTAATAATAATACAACAGCAGTGTAGGATATTAGACTAATAAAAAATACACCACTATTATCATTACTCTAATTATCTTTATGTGTGTCTTTTTCAGGATGTTAATTGAATAAAATATTTAAATATTAAGGACACAAGCTTTTAATATTTATTTTGGATAATTTAATTGTTATATTTATTTAGATAAGCTGTTGCTTTAAGCTCTTACCTTTTCTCGTGTTGGCAGTTGTCTGATTCTTGTCCCCCACAGTAGGCAGATATACAGTATCACTGCAGTATTACACAGAGGATAGTCAATTCAATTCAATTCAATTCAATTTTATTTATATAGCGCCAAATCACAACAACAGTTATCTCACAGCGCTTTTCATAAAAGAGCAGGTCTAGACCGTACTCTGTGATGATATTTACAGATTGGTAAGAGATAGACAGCCTCAGAGAAGCTTGTTTTCAATTCAAGGTCATTCTTAAAAGGCTGTTAAACTCAAATCAAGCACTGCTTAATGATGGAGAATGACTGAAGGTCTAATTTGATTAATGTCTTCTATATATTAATCAGTTTAATTATGAAATCTTTAATTTCTTTTCTTCTAGTTTCGCCTATGGCTGCTTGGTCTAGGTTTCAGCCTTGCTTATGGCAGCATGTTCACCAAGATCTGGTGGGTCCACACCGTCTTCACCAAGAAGGAGGAGAAGAAGGATAAGAGAAAGGTAAATGTGACAGGGATTTAAACCTGAGGATTTATGTTCCAGGAGTGAACAATTAAGTCCACCCAACGCTTTTCTTCCATGCCAAAGTTATGCTTTACTTAATCATCATTCCTTTCAAGGGCAAGTTCCACGGCCAGAGATGATTTTTACATTTACTCCCTCCCCTGCTTCTATAGTTGGCCCAAAGTGGGATAGTTGGCCTTCTACTTGAACTTGAGCATTGTGTAGCATTTATTTGTCATGCTGCCTGGCCAGTGAACACCTACAATTGGTGGAGAAGACTTCCCCTATTTTTCCATTGCCTACCTCTTTCTTGCCTCCTCTCCTGTATGTAAAAGGACATGTCAGACAGGACGTCTTAGAGTGAAGGCAACCATCTTCCCGACAGAGACACAGCACATTTCAGAATATTTATCAATATCTTTAGTTGAAGAAAGCCTATCAGGTGGGATTATTTTATCAAAGGTTGTGTCAAAACTGACTGAACTCATTTTAACTCACTTAATGGTCATGCTGCAGCGGCTGTGGCCCTTCTCTTTGAGGATGGAAGACATGCTGCTTCATCATCAACATTTTTCAATGCCATTAAAGACAACATTAAGGAAGTTGAAGAAAGGCTCAGTGATCTGCTGCTTTTTAGTGACACAAGTCTAACAAAGTGTAAACCACTGTAAACCGTCTGCTGAATGAAAGAACTGTGAACAGGGAAATTGCATGGCAGTAGTCTCCCATTCAGTATATGGATGAAACTCCAGTTCCGTAAGTGAAATGAAAAATGAAATGAAATGAAAGAACATAAACACAGTTACTATGTTGAATATAATTAGATATTCCTTGATCACATACGATACATCCATCTATTGTATCTACAGAAGGACTGCCATAACCCCTTGTGGCAAGTATAAACCCAGCTTTAGGCTTAGGGAGATTACCTGGGAGAGTGGTATGGTTAGAGATAAGCAATTGAGAGTAAAAACTAAACATAACTAAGACCGAGATTTATGATTTATCAGAGACCTTTTCAAACATTATGTTCTGGCTTCACAAGAACCAAGACCTCAAGGATGAGGCCACTCAGTGGTTGGGTTAGCAAATGTATGTTAGTTAAACTTACCCTCATCAGATTAAGTTTTTCAAAGGGAGATGTCTCAACCGGGGGCGGGAGGCAACCCTGAAAGAGGTCATATTATGCTTTTGGCTTTTTCCTTTCTTTTAATGTGTTATATAACTTTATGGGGATATAATAGGTTTGCAAAATGAAAAAGCCCAAAGTTAACCCCAAAGACAGTTCCCATCTCCCAAAGAAAACACTGCTCTGAACTGCCTGAAAACAGCCTTTTCTTCCGTAACCATATTGCGTCACTTTGTACCACGTCTCATAATGCTCGCCTAGCGGCTAGTCAAGAACGCCCCCAAAATTCATCCAATATGAATTTGATCTTCTAGAGATACTCAGTAGGTAGTTCCATTATTCCCTCCACAATGAGCCCCCGGGTATTGCCTCCTAATAAGGACTAGCACGCCTGCATAGTTGATAAGTTTCACAAGAAATAAGGACAAAAAGAGCCGAAGTCGTCTAAATTATAGTGTATAGTGCAGGATGCCAAACACTTGCCCAATTACACTCACAGAGGAGGGAGATATAGAGGTAAACAACCATAGGAAAAAGAGTACTGCTGCAACCGGAGCTGTGATTGTGTGGATGGACAGTGTAGATCATTGTGTGGTGCTAGACCAGGATAAGATACCACTGCTACCTTGGCATCTTTTAACACATTCATTCCAACAACCAACAAGCTTCTTGTGGAATAATGCAACAAAATCAATAACAACTTTGTAGTGTTAGGCCTGTTACCGCACAATCTTTCTTTCTTTAAAGCCAAATACATAAAGGAACACCTTTATTTAGTGATGGAGTCTGGGAGCTGTGCGCTTTCATCTGTATGGCTTCTTTGTCTCTTTTCTCATCGTGGCCACTGTTTTGAGTGGAGTTCCAATTGGCCTCATTTAGTAATGGATCTTATTTTTTATTTATTTTTTTTTCAGCTTAGTCTAGTTTATTTATGGGTTCTTAAGTCACTCCCCCACAAAATCAGAAAGAGAGGATCTGTGCTTTTTTCTGATTTCTCTCCATACTGCTGTATTGACCACCACCCCCTGTTTCCCAGCAGCACCTGGAACCATGGAAACTCTACGCAACTGTTGGTGTTCTGCTCGGCATTGATATCCTTTCTCTCATGATCTGGCAGATTGTGGATCCTTTACATATCACAGTGGAGGTATGATCATCCATTCTGTTTGTTATTTATTTATTTGTTATTTATTTATAACTTGCCAGACATTATACACTTTTAGTTTCTCTTAAAAACGAATGCATTTATGAGGATAACCATATATCTAATACTGTATTTGGTGTGTCTAACAAATAACTGGGTTGACTGTGGAGAAATTGAAAAAGTAATAAAGCAAGTAGAAGGTAGTAGAAGTTATGAAAGCCTGTGCCTGTCAATATTACTGTACACAGCAAACATTTAGCATTTTGCATAATAAATTACATTGTTTGAAATTTGTCGACATTTTCTTCCACTTGACTTATTGTTTAATCTATTAATTGTTTTGATACCTTTTCATTTTGGTAGTAATTACGCATTTCCACACATGAAAATGAACATTTTTCATTCAAAATTTTATTTTAAATTTCATTTAATGATTTCATTTCAACATAGCCATAAAATTTATTTTGCATAAATTCAAATTGTTTTTATTTTAATTGCTGTTGAAGTTGTGGCTGTTCTTCACCTGTGTCTTCTTGTTGGATGTATGTGCACAGAAATTCACCAGAGAAGCCCCTAAAGGAGACCTGGATGTTTTGATCCAGCCTTTACTGGAACACTGCAGTTCACAAAAGATGAACACTTGGCTGGGTGAGTGGAACACCAACCAAATCTTGCATCACTACTAAATTCTCTATATCTCTGCATCCCCGTTTCTACACTGAACAAAATTATAAACACAAATAGTGTTGCATTTATAATTTTGTTCAGTGTATATGACACAATGCCAATTGTTCTGCAGCAGCATGGTTAATTTCATGAATTATTCTAAAACTGCAACAAAAAAGACTTTGAGGTGAGATTGTTTTGTCAAGTGCTGTTTCCAACGTAAAGAATGAACTGGGCTGCACAGGCGAATCACAGGAGAATGAGAGATTACAAATTCATCACAAAGTCCTGCCTTTCTGCCTATCTTTTAAAACCAAACTGCCTTTCTTTCCATAACTAATAGCTCATTGTTTTAGCCCCTGATAATGCAGATTCATTAGCAATTGATGAGAACAATAAAAGTGAAAAAAAAGGGTGACCAAGTGTTACTTATGATACATCACAAACAAGTCTCAAGTCATGGTAATTCTGTAGGCTAGGAAAGTTAGGTGTAACATAGGCTTTAGAAAATGTAAAATCACTGGTATAGACTTTTAATGTGAGAATTTACTCAACAAGTTCTTTACAGTTTTTCTCAGTCACTTTTCACTCTTTGCATTTGTCAGATCAGAACTGAAATTCTCAAAAGTAATTGTTCAACCTCCACATCATCTCGTCACTTGTGCACATCATAAAAGCACTTTCTCATTGTTTTGAACAAATTGCAAATGCTTTGACACACTGATGCAAATGATTATGTACAATTGTCTGCTGTTTCCTACATTATCAATTGCTTATGTCATGCTGATCACAATGTATCAGTCTCTGTTGAATAATCTTACCCCCCAAAACATCTAGGCATAAGTTCATTGCATTAGTCACTACATGCAAAATGGTTGAACACGTTTTCAAAAATCAAAGTTAAAATACTTTATTCATATCCTTTGCCTACAAGTATATACTGTAGCTAAATGAAATGTTGTTTCTTAAGGACCATAAACAAAGTAAGAATAGACCACAACAACATCACAATTGCAACACTCAGACCAATACTCAATACCAGTAAACAGTAACAATACACAGTGAGAATTAATATATATATATATATATATATATATATATATATATATACAGTTTGATTAGTGTATTGTGTGTATTATCCTCTTCAGCAAAATTGTTATGAAGAGATTGGGGGGAATCCAATCACACATTTCCCAACGGCTATTTCAAAGGTTCAGAAAGCCGTCAGGAAATGTGCAACATTACATGGATTCCCCTGAATGAAAAGGTCTTTCCTCTGCCTGGGAATGATAGGGAAATGACAAGTCCATAGGTTGATGGATGTGGACCAAGAACGCACACCAAACGCTGGAAGGAACAGAGTCCAGCACATGCTTTACAGTAATGTGAGCATTTGAAACAGTCTTTTCATAAGAACTTTGTTGAAGAGGATTATGAAAAATATGAAAAAGAAAAACTTCAGTTAGGATTGAACACACAACCTTGAACCTATAAGTTCTGTGCTCTACCAAGTGAGCTAACCAATGATACAGCAAACTGCATTATAATTACCATTATGGTTATCTCGAAACCACGAGAAAATTATCCCGTTATCACAGGAAAACAGAGTAAAAGAATATTTGATTAGGGCTTCCGTATGTATATAAATGAGTGTATATATAGATAGACATTCTATACATGTCTATTTGAATTTTTTTGTAAATGTGCCCTGAATTGATGAAGGTATCTGTTGTGATGTGGAAGACAATCTGTGATAAAACAGACCGGAACGTCAGCCAAAGAGATGTACTGTATCCCATGCAACAGTTCTGTCTCTTTCTTTTCTTCTTACAATGACATGCTCTGTCAAGAAATTATAGTACGAACAGTAAAAGCATAGCTATGATTCCTGTCCTCTCTCCTGCAATGTATAACTTTGTACTGGTGAAAATGATATATGCCAGACAAAAAAAGTGCAGCCTTGTGCATTTTCAATCATTGTCATCAAAATCTTAGCCAAAGTGTACATCAGAAAATACTTTCAGAGTACACTGTTATATTGACAAGATGGCTAAACATTTTGACTTGCTTGTTCATAAACGAGAAACAAGGACTTGTTGTTCCGGTGGCACTGACAAGTTTAATGACATAAAGATTTGCTTTTGAGAGATAGACTAAGGATTTTGAGCAAGTTAAGGGCTTTTGCAGGTAATCCACTGTGTTGTGCTGTTTGTACTACCTGTTTCGAGAAATGCACTTACTATTATGCAAATGTTAAGGATGATTTGAGAAATGCTCCAAAGCGACTGAGAAAAACTGTAAGTACTGTGTGAAATGTGCAGCAGTACAAACAGTTCCACCATTCCTCACAGGTGCCATCTTGTCCATCTCTTTAGGTGTGGTGTACGGTTATAAAGGCTTACTGCTGCTGCTCGGCATCTTCCTGGCCTATGAGACCAAGTCCATCTCCACAGAGAAGATCAATGACCACCGAGCTGTGGGCATGGCCATCTATAATGTTGCTGTGAGTTCACTTAGGGGTGTGTGTGTGTGTGTGTGTGTGTGCGCATATTCTAAAGCCTATGACTTACAGGGAAGATTCGGCACCCACCTCCATCCCAGCCCACTACAGCCCTGACCAATTACCCGCTTGGTGAAAATGTTCTGAGGGTCCACATCCTCACTGCCTCTGCCTCTCTCAGTTGCATTCCTTCTGTAGAATGTTTCCTCGTCCCTAATATTGTCTGCACACATAATTTACCTTTACCATCAATATCTATTGGACACCAATGCATAACATTTGAAAACATGTTGTTTCCTCACTGTTTTTGGCCTTTCACAATTGACGTTTTTGTAAACACTGGCCTCTGTTCCACTACCCAGCCTGCTTCTGGCTAAAGCCCGATCACAGGACTCTCAATCAGAGACTACTGTACCCATATTTGTCAGAGACCTTCATCACAACATCACGGATCGTACCCCCATGAAAAATGTTTGATTTCCCTGATCCATATGCTGTATGTGCATATTAAGATGTTTGAAATTCACAATACAGGACACCATCTACTTTGTTCTCCTATTCACTGTCTGTCGCGTACTCTGTGACCGCTCACACGATTCCTGAAAAACCTGTTTAGTAAAATGATATACAACTTTCAAAGTGGGTTAAAATCAACGGCAGCTGGACTTGGATCAAGATCCTTGAAGACGTTTAGCCTTTCATCTTCAGTTCAGAACTGAAGAAGCCATAGATGACTATGACCTGGATTACGGAGAATCTCCACAGACATATATACACCTTTATTTCATCTTCTTGGTTGAGTTTGTTAGTCAAAGACCCACATGTTCAATAAAGATTTTCTAGTAACGACAAGATCATCCACTTCACCACCCACCCACCCACAAGCAACAACGTTAATCAGATGAGCAAGTCGGTGATCTTGGCATTATAAAATATCTTTTCCACACCAAAGTAAAGTTATTTTTAGGCGATTATTTCATGACTTTCATTTTACCTTGGAAAAAATACAGAAGTCTGTACCTCAGTATCAATTCTCAACACCAACAACACCAATATATGTGGCAAGCGATCCAGAGCACCACAGGCTACAAAAGCAGGAGATCCTCCAGCATGTGTGAGGCCACATTACCAGATGAACTTAACACCTTTTATGCTCACTTTGATCTCCTCAACAAGAAGTCAGCTGGAAAGTCTACTCCAGCTCCAGAGGACTGGCCCCTGTCAATATCCACAGCAGATATGAGGAGAGTCCTGCTGAGAGTGAATATGAGTAAATCAGCTGGGCCTGATAACATGCCCTGTGGCTCTCACCCCCATTCTGATGAAGTGCTTTGAGAAACTGGTTCTTCAGTACAACATCCCAGCCAGCCTGGACCCTCACCAGTTTGCTTTCAGAACCAAGAGATCCTCAGAGGATGGCATCTCCACTGCCCTCCACTCAGCCCTCACACACCTTGAAAATAACAAAGCAAGACATGTTTATTTCTATAGCACATTCCAACAACAAGTGCTTTACAAAAAAAACAAAAGGCAACACCTACATCTTAATGGTGTTTGTTGATTTGAGCTCAGCATTCAACACAATCTCCTCCAGGAAACTGATTGGTAAACCCAGCACTCTTGGCTTGAGTACCACACTCTGCAACTGAATACTGGACTTTGGAAGATCATTGGTACCCATCTCCCGAGCATCAGTGATATCGGTGAGGTGAGGTGCCTGCAGAGCCCAAAGGATACTAAAGGACAGTACCCACCCAGCCACAGCCTGTTCACCCTGCTGCCTTCTGGGAAGAGAGAGAGAAATTTCAGCTGCCGCACCACCAGACTGCAGAGCAGCTTTTTCCCCCAGGCTGTGAGACTCCTTAACTTCACTTCATTCTTCTCACTCCATAAATAAATTACACTGAACTTTCCGTTATGCTGGATTTGCACATGACCATAACACTACCTTTTATAATACGGTATATATATATAAGTAACTGCATATTGGGTTTTTTTCTACTCTAATTTTAGATAGCTAAATATGTTCTGTGTGTGTAGCATGAAATGCAGCCCTGTGTTGTAGAATGATAAATAAATGTACCTTGTACATTGTATGTAGTGAGCAGGATATTTTCCATCCATCCATCGTCAACCGCTTATCCTGTGTACAGGGTCGCGGGGGGGCTGGAGCATATCCCAGTTGACATTGGGCGAAAGGCGGGGTACACCCTGGACAGGTCGCCAGTCCATCGCAGGGCGAGCAAGATATTTTACAGTGTAAAAATAAACTTGTCAGTGCTGTGACAAGCAAAAACCAGTATATATTATTGGATGTTTGATTTTTCAGTTGAACTTTAAGAGAGAGTAATGCTATTTCTAAAATCCCTTTGCGTTCTGTCTGTCTACATGTTTAGCACAAGTTTACTTGTTAACTTAGTTCAGGAACCGGGCCACGCCTCAACCACCCCTGTAATCACCTGTCAAACCCTTTTAATACCAGGTCTACCTATCCTGCTCAGTTTGTCTTAACCCATCCTCCCTCTGTTCATCCAAACCCACATCCCTTCATCCCCTCTTCCCTCCTCCCCTCATTCCTTAATCCCTTCACTGCCCAACCCCACACCTCTTCCAATTAAATCAGGTGCAGAAATGGAATGACTGTGACCAGGAATAATTGACAATCTACCCTCAAGTGTTCAAAAACATCACTGCTCTCTGTCTATAATTAGCTAAACCTGTCTCAGAGCCAGAAAAAGTAGTCAAATGTTCAGCTTTCTAATGTGCATTTAAGAACAAGAAGTACTTTCACTGCAAACCAAGTATTCTGCTCTGCATAACAATTTAAATTTAAATAACGGCGTGAGGCATTTGCTGCTGGTTTGAAGTGTCACTCTCTTTCCAGCCGATCACACACACACACACACACACACACAGGCGTGTGCTCAAAGTGGCTTTTTAATCAGCAACATCTCCAGTATGGGTGACTTTGTGATTTTCATTCCCCTCGTCGCATTTTAATTCATCTCAGAGGATTATCCATTATGCACTGAACCCAATTTAAGCCTAAACTGAGTGGGTGAAATGCAAATTGATACGGGGAAATAATCTGCATGTGTTTGCTGTTTTTCCTCTCTTCCCCCTGCTTTGGTCTGTATTTCATGAATGCATGGCCATTCAGATGCCCCCCTCTCTCTCTAAATCAAATCAGTTTGATCCTAGCACTGCTGTCCGCAAAAGTTGGTTAGCCCTGGAATCTAGAGGATGTTTTAGATGTAGAAGTGGCTGTAGGCTCATTTTGGAGCAGGAAATGTCCGATAATTCTTAGGTATTTCTTTGGGAGAAAGTAGTTCCAATAAAAACCATTCACAGTGGGCTGCCATCAGCCAGCCCCATTATAAACTTCCCTGTTTTCGCTGATCACTTGCCAGACAGTCTTTGTGTGTTCATCGTTCTTCAGCATTTTCCAGTGTCAGTTTCTATGGATTTTGGACTTCCCTACTTGGATATGTTATGGTAGCGTGTTGTGCTGCTCTCGCTAAATACCAGTTACATTTGTTAGATTACAATTCAATTCAATTTTATTTATATAGCGCCAAATCACAACAACAGTTATCTCACAGCGCTTTTCATAAAACAGCAGGAGGAGAGGGCAGGAGAGGAACAGAGAGAAAAGGAGAGGGATGGAAGGAGAGAGAGGGGAGGGAGGCAGCCTACACAATACACACAGAGGTACAGACAGTAAAGGTGATGTTGCTATAGACTTATGGTCGTGATGTTAATGATTATAATAACAATAAGAATAATAATAATAGGACTAGTAACAGTAGTTAGAGGGTGCCGAGCAGGAACATGGGGGCAGCAGGTGACCCGCAGCCACAGATCCAGACTCCACAGCTCCAGAGCCAGAAACACCTGCAGGAAGTGATAGGAGGAGAGAGGAGAGGGACGAGAAAGCACAAGACTACCGGAAAGGGGAGAAGTCGAGTTAGTAACATGCAATAATGGGATAAGGTTGCATACAGAGGGAGAGAAAGTAGAGGAGAGAGGAGCTCAGTGCATCATGGGAAATCCCCCGGCAGTCTAGGCCTATAGCAGCATAACTAAGGGATGGTTCAGGACTCACCTGAGCCAGCCCTAACTATAAGCTTTATCAAAGAGGAAAGTCTTAAGCCTACTCTTAAATGTGGAGATGGTGTCTGCCTCCTGAACCCAAACTGGAACCTGGTTCCACAGGAGAGGAGCTTGATAGCTGAACGCTCTGGCTCCTAGTCTACTTTTGGAGACTCTAGGAACCACAAGTAACCCTGCATTCTGGGAGCGCAGTGCTCTGGTGGGG
>NC_060158.1:29306976-29320877 GCF_021292245.1 Micropterus dolomieu | reverse complement strand
GGGGTAGTAAGGTACTATGAGCTCTTTAAGATAAGATGGTGCCTGACCATTAAGAGCTTTGTAGGTAAGAAGAATGATTTTAAATTCTATTCTGGATTTTACTGGAAGCCAATGCAGAGAAGCTAAGACAGGAGAAATGTGATCTCTTTTCCTGGTTCCTGTCAGAACACGTGTTGCAGCATTCTGGATCAGCTGAAGAGTCTTAATGGACTTTTTCGAGCAGCCTGATAATAAGGAATTGCAGTAATCCAGCCTAGAAGTAACAAATGCATGGACTAGTTTTTCTGCATCGTTTTTAGACAGGATGTTCCTGATTTTCGCAATATTACGTAGGTGAAAAAAGGCGGTCCTTGAAATTTGCTTAATGTGAGACTTAAACGACATGTCCTGATCAAAGATAACTCCAAGATTCCACACAGTGGTGCTGGAGGCCAAGGCGATGCCATCCAGGGAAACTATATCTTTAGATAATGCGTCATCTGCCTACCAGAAACGTTATACTTTGTCTAGAAAGAGACGTTGCTGTTGAACTTTTCAGTTTTGTGGGCACCACAAACTAAGGTTTGAAAGTCTCAAGTTTAGACCTGGTGTAATGTCCAGGAGCAATTATTATTAAATATTTATTCCAATGACTTGTTCTCAGTTTTGACTGACTTGAGACTTCCTTGAGTGTCATGTCAGTTGGAAAGACTTGTTCCAACTGACATGACACTTGACTTGGACTTGGCTTGAATGACTCAAGACTTCATTTGTATGTTTGATTTGTCTTAAATGACTTGAGACTTGACTGGACTTGTCTTGACTGACTCAGAACTTGACTTGGAATTGTTGGCTTGACTGACTCAAGACTTGGGATTTGACTTGGACTTGATGGAGGGGAATCACATGATGGGATAGAGATTTTAAAAAGTTAATATCAACCAAGTGTACCAAGTAACAGGTAGGAAGGTTTCCCTTTTTACTTTAGTAAAGTACATTCCGTTAGCCCGACTATATTTTCATTTTGCTTCACTTCATTCATTCTGTTTGACATCTTAATTTTGTTTGGGGAAGTATTTTTCTTAGTTTCTATCTTACCAATCAGTAGCCACAGATAGGATAGTACGGATAGTACCATCAACATCATTTTCAGTAGACTCTGCTCTGGTAGTGGTTACCGGGAGCAGTTCACTTAAAGGAGACCTATTACACTACTTTTCCAGTCCTATTCATTTCACACCCTATTCACATTCCAGTGAAATGAATCGAGCGAGTTGTGTGTGTGAACGGAGGGCCGGATTGTATTGTTTGTAAAAAGCAGAGAAATCTTGGCAGCTGCTGCTGTTGTCAGCCTGCTGCTCCCTATTTCCAGTCTGGATGGGATTTTTCAGGTTTGCACAGAGATTACTGACTGTTGATCAGTATGTATTGATTTCTAGCCTCACCTCTACGTCTTATTTGATGTTGTGCTCAGTCTCTGTCTCTTACTGCTCCAGCCTGGGATTTGATCTCAGACTCCTTCCAATTCATCTCCTTCCTCTGTCTCACTCTGAGTGAGAAATGTTTGGATAAAACTTGTTCAAGTACATATAGTCTATGAAATTAAACAAAACATAAAAACAAAGAAGTTGCATGCCAATGGTACAAAATAAAATAATATAAATGCTGCTACAATAAATTATACAGATTAGCCTTTATAAAACTGTAGATATCAAGTATATTTGGTTTTCATGAAGGATTGTGTCTAAAGTTTTACTTTTCAGTAACAATTCCCAGAGTTTTTAAAGTTATGATAACTTTGTACTCACTTGTAAGTATTTGCTGAGGTCTTGAAACGCAGTTAGTGTGTGTTGTGTGTGGGTGTGTCTGCGTGTGTCTGCCTGTCATGAAATGTAGTTGCTAGTGAGAGTAGGACGCCGCAACAGTGCCGCATCAACCCAAGCGATCACATTATATTTCACATGCTCTGCAGTAGTGTTAGTTTACCTGTCCAATAGGATGAAAGCCATATCTGAGTCGGTTTTGTCAGTTTCAAAACAAAGCGGAGGTCTCTCCATGACTCGAACCTTTCCAATGTTGACATTGTTTTCACCCAAAATCGATCTGATCCTCGTTTGGATCCATCACATAAACCTTTGTTGTTAATATCCTAAAGTGGAGTTTATGTTGAAGTCTGTGTTGTGCTGGCAGAAGGTCGTAGGGTTGCCAACTCCCTGAAATGGTAATAAGGGACAGGTGACGGGGACTCTGGGCATATGCGAATATAACAAGTAAAAAAAAATGTAATGTAGTCATGCAGGTGGTGGGGTCTGTGGGTACTCCCCTAGAAAGTTTTGAGCGTTAAGCACTTAATTTCCTGCATTCTGGTGAAATTTTCTGTATCAATTTCTGCCTTTTCTGCATCAATCTGGAAATGTTTTTTTTACATTATGTAAAGGGAAACGTAAAACTCAGTTGGCAGATGACATCCAATCTTCAGAGACAAGAGAAGCTTGTGAGAAGTACAGACATGCAAGTAGTAGTCCCAGTATACCAAAGAGTAAAACGTAGAAGTGCATAGCCTACCGGCGAGTACCGGCACATTTGAAGCACAGCGTATGGCCACTGTTGACAAGCAAGCTGCTGCTGTCTCTTGGCTGTCTGTGTGTTGCTGATGGTAATGCTTGAGATGCAGAGACAGCAGGACCTATAGAGAAAAGTCAAAGCAATGCAAAAATACACACAATGAATGCTGACTCTAGAAAGCAGAAGCTGAAGCCCGGACTTTTGAAATCCCGTCCAGAAGTATTTTTAAGGTCCCAAAAAGAGGATGTGTCCGGAAAAAAGAGGACGTATGGTCACCGTAGTTATACACGTTTTTCCAATGCGTAACAAAATTGACGTGTGGCGTGAGAGCATGTGAAAGGTAACAATTACATGAGTACATGAAAGTTGGCAGCTCTGCATTCACTTTCTTTTTGTCACTCTGCTCTGTATTTCTGTAAATGGTTTGTCTTTTTTACCACTGGAGCGTCAGCCAGCATTATAGTAACAGCAACACTGACACAGGTCTTCTCACTGATTCCGGACAGAGCTGCACAGTTTCATCACGTAGACATTTATTTTCAAAATACGGAACAAAATGCAAAATGTTCATTAAAGAGGTGGTATTATGCTCATTTTCAGGTTCAAAATCTTATTTAGGGGTTGTACCAGAACAAGTTTACATGGTTTGACTTTCAAAAAATGCCATATTGTTTGTCATTCTCCACATTGCTGCAGCTCCTCTTTTCACCCTGTGTTAAGGCTTCGTTTAGCTATGGAGTGATACATCTTGTCTCTAAATGATCATTGTTGGGAGTTGCACATGCGCAGTTCCTAGTTAAGGACTACTAGCCAATCAGAAGCAGAGAAGGGCAGGTCAGCGAGAAATCGTAAACACAGCTTCGGTTCAGCTGTACATGTTGCTGACCAGCTTGGCAACATGGACTGGAGCGAGAGTTTCAGAGTGGTGAGTTATTAATCTGTAACAAATGTATCTTTCATCCATAAAGTTTTAACTGAGCTCTGTCTCTACATCACACTAACAACTTTATGTCCACTGACTGCCTGGAGGGTAGCTAGTATTTGGAAGGGAGAGGAGAGGTGTGCTGCAGCTCAGTGTTTCTGAGGGCGTGTCGGAGTAGCCGCTTGGCGAGCGTTATGATGCGCATTTAGCTTTCATCCCTGTGTCGTCACAAGGATGAAAGGGAAGCGGCTGGACTACAAACGAGCTGTTTTCAAGCGGTTCAGAGCAGAGTTTTCTGTGGGAGATGGGATCTCCCTTTGGGCTGGACTTTTGCCTTTTTCACTTTGCAAACCTGTTACATGTACAAAAATTGTGTATAACTCAATAAAGGAGAGGGAAAAAGCCAAAAAGCATAATACCACCCTCTTTAAGAGACATGTCTTTTAGTTTCTAAATACAGGATAATTCCGTATTTTAAGGGACGGTTAGCAATCCTAGCCGGTCGCTTTATGGTTTTAGCAGACTCCATCTCATTAGTTGTTGCTGAGTACATGGGTCAGAATCACAAGGCAAGAGGCTCGGGAGAGCACATGCAGTCACAGCCAATGGATTTTTTCTTCACATAGGATTAGGTATACTGGCCATAAGAGGTAACAGAAAAGCTCCACAAGTGGATGGTTTTTGTGTGAGATTACAACCACTTCACACACAGGCAATAAAGAAGTGATTCACTTGAGTTAAAAAACAACATATAGCCCCTTTAATAAATGAATGGTTTGATTTACACATGGAATGTCAGTCAAATAAAAAGTGGCCATCACAACTATCCGTAGATATTCACGTTTTCACATTTGAGAAGCTGGAACCAGTGATGCTTTACCAATTTTGCTTTAAATGACACCTTACAGGTTCCAAATGTTCCAGCACTTGATCCCAGAAGCCCTGTATTTATTATCTATTCAAGATCAATTTATTCAAATTCACTGGTCAAATAAATAGTTGTTTGTTACTAAAGCAGTGAAATACCTTATTTTAACATTCTTTAACTGAACACTGCTTATGTGGAGAAAATGTTGAAAAAAAAGACAATGGCTGAAGCTCTTCATTCTGTTCTTTCTATATTTCTTTATTATATGAATAAAGTTGACATGTCCTAGTCTACAGTGACTACAGAGCCTGCTGCGCCTTTTTGACTTGCACGCTCATGGTGACCTGACACATGTTCTGTTTCTTTTCTGTAATAAAATAACTAAACATTTGGTTTCTATCCACTGTTTTCCTCAGGTTCTGTGTATGATCACAGCTCCAGTCACCATGATCCTGTCCTCCCAGCAGGACGCTTCCTTCGCCTTCGCCTCCTTGGCCATTGTCTTCTCGGTCTACATCACCCTAGTGGTTCTGTTCGTCCCCAAGGTGAAGGCAGAACACTGTCCTCTCATCTCCTCACTTCAGATTAGAGCAGCAGTTTAAGAGTCAGGCATAATGAATAGCCTTTCAGCGCGAATCAATGTCATCTGGGCCAGTAAAGTATATCGCATAATGCCTTGCTGTGTCAGCATCAATACCTGCTCAGGTTTAGTAAAACTTTATTTTTGTCACAGTAAGCCATGCGTGGAACAGGAAAACACAAGAGACTCAGGAGACTAAGCAGGTTCAATTCAATGGTTTAATGAAAAACTAACATAGAACACTGGCTTATAGTAAGGTGGAGGCAAGCAGGCCAAAATATAACCAAATCCAAAAAGGAGCAGGCAATAATCAAAATTCAACTGAAGTCCAAGAAATCAGTCAAAAGGCTATCAAATGGTAGGATTTCCCCCCTTCTGGTGTGTAAATCCCTACCTCTGCTGAATAATTATTATGCCCCCCTCTGAGTGATCTACTTCAATAGTGATGCAACTTGTCACAAAACGCACGGTTCAGAACGATCCATAGTTTTGTTAGGGTTAAATTAATTAATAAAATGCGCTACTTTGGCTCTGATCCAGCTGCCTCTCTCTGTCTATGGGTCATCACCAGGCTTGGAGTCTTGCTCAATGTCCCGCCCACGGCAGTGTGTGATTGGTTACAAGTCGCGAATAATAGCCCATCAACACTCACGAGACATTTGCTCCGGTAAACAGCGGAGCTGTGTGCCGAAAGGAAGCTGCAATAAACTTCACAATCTGACGATCTATTTCTATGATGACAAGAAGCCCAGTGTCCGTGTTACACCTTTGAGCATGCCCGAACACACAGATACGGGGTTTGACTTAATGAAAGTGACAGCTTTTAAATCAGTCTCTCTCCCCTTACCCACGCACTTCACCTGAGAGGTAAACACAGCATGCATCTGTTCAAAATCTGTTACTAAATTTAGTACATCTACATATCAAGTTATTTATCCGATTTATCCGATACATAAGTCAATGATCTGCCAACTGTCAATATGAGGGGAGACTCCACTAGGAACCCCTTTTTAAAATTATTCTAAAGGAAAAATTATGATTCAAGCTCCAAAGGGGTACAGTCCAAAACTTGACCCCTGGTGAACTCCTTCAGTAACTGCTGATTAAGGAAAACATATTCATGATTTGTAGATGCGGCGTCTCATCACCCGGGGTGAGTGGCAGTCAGATGCCCAGGAGACCATGAAGACCGGCTCCTCCACCAATAACAATGACGAGGAGAAGTCCAGACAACTGGAGCGAGAGAACAAGGAGCTACAGAAGATCGTTCAGGAGGTCAGCAAGACCCTTTCTCACAGAACTCTTAATTCTTTCTTTTTCTTCATATTTAGCAGATAAATGTATTTTTGGGATTATGAAAATGTTAATCTTGCATTTCTAAAGGTTCAATGTGTAATATTTTGGAGAATCTATTGACAGAAATGCAATATAATATAAATAAATATGTTTTCAGTGGTGTATAAAGACCTTTATATTTATTTTATACCATAATGAACCGATGCGTTTATTACTTTCCCACGTTGCGCCGCCATGTTTCTACAGCAACCCAAACGAACAAACGGTGCTACAGAGCGCATTTCGTCACTACATTGAATTTATACGAATAATAAGAAGAAGAAGAACAAGAAACAGTAGCAGTAGCATTAGCATTTGTCTGGTTTATTAGAAGAAAGAAGAGAGGTGAAATGTGGACAAATATAGGACCACACATATTATTTAGAGCCAACAGAGCGTGTCGGCCACCGTAGCTTCTCCTGCACGCTTGCAACAGGAGGGCTGAGTGGTGACTGACGGTGCCATTCATGTGGTGTCAGAATAATTAGAATTTTTTTTTCCTCCTTAAATCTTTATTGCAAAAAGAGAAATAAAGTGTACATGGGACATAACGAAGTATACAGAACTTTGATTCATGCAAAATCACATATTGCATATACATATTTTGCTAACATGTAATTTGTAATATGGCAATGACGTTTAGTTTCCTGTCCATGCAGAGTGAACTAGATGTCTGCTTGTTCTTTATATAGATATATGATAATATATGATAAATCTTTGTAGTAGCATCCATGTTGATTCCGACTTAAGAGCAAATGAACACACACTGAAGTCAGAAGAACAACTTTACAACTTGGGAAATGGAACCATACGAGGAGAATATGAATTTAGCGCTCACCACTATATACCACTAAAACGTGCACACTGAACCTTTAATATAAGTTTTCAAAAATGTCTAAATAAATGTTGACATACTTGGTTTTACTAGAGCTTTTCAACTTCATCTCATAGCCTTTTGCACAGTTGTCATCACATCTATCCATACTTGCAAACTCCATCCACTGAGCAAGATTGGGTATAAGGTAAGATAAGGTTAAAAGGTTTGGAAAAAACCTAAGTGGGTAAACCTGGGTAAATCAAACCAAAACTATTGTATGCATGTATAGAAATCACTCAATAGGTAGGTAGATTTATTTTGTCACAATATAACAGGCTATAAAGTGAAACTGAGTTTGTAACTCCCTTCTTATAGCAGACAATATACATTAATATAGAATCAATTATAAAAATGGTAAACAGAAATAAACTATCATCAGTGGAGCAGTGCTGAGGATGAATTAGAGTTTTAGAGTCTGATAGTTTGGGGGAAAAAGCTGCTCTGCAGTCTGGCGGTGCAGCAGCAGAAACTTCTATATCTCTTCCCAGAAGGCAGCAGGGTGAACAGGCTGTGGCTGGGTGGCTACTGTCCTTTAGTATCCTTTGGGCAATGTGAGCAAATGTCTTTTGTGATATTAAAACACAAGCCTTTCTCATTTTTCTGTTCTTTCCAAACAACTCCTGTCAACTATCAAATAAATTAAAACGTAAGGCTACCATATAACAGTAGAGGAGATTGTTGAGTTATCATTACTATTTGTCCCCTCAGAAAGAAGAGCGTGTGTCGGAGCTAAGAAACCAGCTGTCTGAGCGACAGGCCCTGCGATCCAGGAGAAGAGCTTCCACTGTCACCAATCAGAACCACAGCTCTCCCCCCCTTACCATCGCCCAGAGCGACCCCAGGTCTCTGGCCCCTCCTCCAGGGTACCCTGCCCCCACCTCTGATCCCCACACTATCTCGCCGTCCTTCGCAAACTCGTCCAGCCTCTACCAGCCAGACAGCAAGATTAGCCGGAATAACTGCCACGCCAGCCGGCTGCAGCTGCTGTACAAGTGAGATGGTGGTGAACATTGGAGGGAGGAGGACAGTAATTATATTCATAGCTACATAGAGTATCTTTGGAGGAGCTGACTCCAAAACTCATTTCACTGATCAGCTGCAGGAGGCCAGAGGATAACCAGTGGAAAGGTTGATATAAATTTTTTTTTAAGAGAGGATTTACATTTGCACTTGTTTCACTCTTTCCAAGCTGATCATCATGTTGTTTTTCTTTTTCTTCTCTGACAGATAAAAACATGAACATACATCTTGTTAATTATACAATTTTGCATCTGTGATCCGCCAGTGATTTATGTGCCATCTAGAGTTTGAGAAAAAATGCTCAGACTTGACTTTTCACTAAGACCTGACGTTATTAGCTTGAATTACTAACCTGTCAAGCTCTCCATTGTAATGTAATGCAATTTACAGTGGTGGCAGATTTACCATCAAAGTTTGTGGTAATGTCTGAAACAATAAGTCCTTGCCTTGACAAGAGAAGGCAAAAGCAGCTTCTTGATTTTGTCGCTGGCAGATTTCATCTGATGATTTATTTGCTAATTAACGTTAGATCCTTGAGTTGGTTGAAAACTGTCTTCAGCTGACTCACTTTAAAATGAGTAGCCTGTAAAATGGTCTTTAATATGCACATGCTGGCTACCTACATGATATTATGCTAAAAGACTGAGACGAAAGCTTCATTTCCCAGGGGAAAAGTCAGCATTTCCACCAGTTGATGATGATCCATTTAGAAGACATGGGGAAAAAAGGAGCAGCATTCTTTATGTACTGTGGGGCAGCTGGTTAGGCCTAGGATTATAAGGCAGTATGATAAAGAAAAGGTAATGTGATTTCATTCTAACATACATAGATTTATCATTTATTGTTCATATTCAAACAGTTATCTGGGGTAGTGTTAGGCTCGAGTGTAAACCTCCACAAATCCAATAAAGAGCACAAGAGAGCCACTAACGTTGGCCTAAACTCTGATATAGATGCATTCAAGCCCGGCTCAAATGACCCTTGGCCTTGGACGTAACGCTAGGTTATACTGTAGGTAGTATGCAGTTAGTACAACAGATTAACACACTGTGTGTACTTGGTATCCAAACCACTCGTAGGGTTGTATCCTTTTAACCCTTCAAAACCAACACAAGGGTGTAGGGAATGAAATGAATTGTGTTTGTGTAGCTTGAGTCTCAGTCTTTTAAATATCTTAAATGTAGCCTTTAAGTGCATATTTAAAGACCCTTTGAACATGGCTCTCATTTTAAACAAGTCAACTAGAAAGAATTAATTCTTCAGCCATCACTGAGTTAGTGTTAATTATTCAATTAAATCCTTTTTTATTTATATAGCGCCAATTAGCTGATAAAATCTGCTAGCAACAGTTCATTTCAGCTGACAGAATCTAGCATCACTGACTGCAAATGAAAAGCTGCTTTATTTGCTTATGTGTGAAATCAAAGACTCATAATTTCAAAAGACTAAGAATTTCAATGGTAAATCTGCTAACGTTATCACTGAAAACTGCAGTGCTAGAAAGGGTCAACAGGAATAACAGTAACTAATGAGAAGTGGGGCTTGGCAAAGGGTCAATTGGAGACTAATATATTATGGCAAAGCATTTATCATATCTGTACCTTACAATATTGCCTCTTAATGTGTTTAGATAGTGCTATGTACTGTATTAAGAGGCTGGACAAAAGGACAGACTTCATGAGAAATAATGCCAGTTTTGTGACAAAGTAACTGGTTATATCCATTACATAGTCATTTTAGCTCCCGTTGTTAAATGTTTGATAGTGGTTTTTACATTGTCTCTGTTCAAAGAGACGTCTGAGTCATTGTACATAGTTGTGTGTGTTCATGCTAAACCCCTCACTGTGGATGAATTCAATCCTGCCTATTCAGGGCTGGGAAGAAAGTCAACTGAGGACACCGCTGTTATCTGTGAGATATTTACTGTATCAATTGTCGTGACTGCCACACTCAAGAGCTGAAGGAACATTACATGAGGCTAAAAGCATAAATTCAAACACCTTTATCTGTTTAATATTTAGCTGGGTCCTGGTGTTTAACTTTCCTTTGGACAAGACAGATAAATACCAGAAATAAACAGTGGACTAGTGGTCAGCTGACGAGGCTTAAATGTCAGAATTTGTTGTTATGTAATATTTAAAGGGAACATATTTTGCTTTCCCTGATTTTCTGTCATATATTAATGTTAGTATATGCCAAAGTTTTAACTAATAAGGTAAACAGATGTAAAAGCAAGCCCTGTGATCAGAAAGCTTAGTCTTCTTGCTGCTCTGAATACTTCGTGTCCATCGGTGTGGAATTCCTTAAAACTTAACTGATTTTAAAAATGTGGGATATCACAGACATAACGACAGATTTAACCATTTTGTAATATTTTAATCTTAAAAGCACACACATCAAACAATTCAGTCCAGACGCAAGACCACACACGTGGCGTTTATACTAAACAGTTTGAGATTGGCAGTTCCGGGGACTTGGGATAGCACAGAAACTTGTGTTATCAAATGTGACTTCAGACAGAAACAAACATGGAGGCAGACTGTCGTCGTCAGCTAGTTGTACTTGTGTGAGGTATGTTTTGAACACAGGGATTGAAATGAACTTTTTGGCTCACCTGCCAATGGGAGTGGTAGATGAAAAATCCACTGGCCAAAATAATAAATTACCCTTTTGTGTCACACGTACATTTGTTTTATTACTTTTAATTGAGATAATAAGGTATTATATTGAATACAAACTTAAAAAAGAGGCCAGAAATTATATAAGTGCTATTAAATGTACTTAAGACACAACAGTAAATTGTTTTCTAAATTTATAAGATGCTTATTAATCATTCAACTTCAATCTAATCACTGCTCACTCTTAATCATGCTTTATCATTCAACTTAAGCCTCCTGATCAGATTGCTCACTTTCTATCACCCTTACTTTGCATGGTCTAGGAAGTCTGGCCTCCTCCACAGTTTTGTGGGATCAATCATTTTTACACAGTCTATGGATTGTACTCTTTGTTCTCTGGAACAACAGCTGGACCATAAGAAGATAGTATTTTTCTACGCCGCTGATTCCGGTAAAGCAACTATATGAAAGCACACAGGGTTTGGGGTTATGTCGCAAACATTTGTTCAGTATGAATCAGCGAATGCGGTATAATAGCAGATATTCTTTCTGCGTTAATTGCGGGATCTCTGTATGAAAGCAGCTACACTCTCCCCTTTTTCCTGCCGAATCCTTCCTCCAACGCCCACCTACTTACAAATCTACACCAATCAAACACAAGTAACATAAAACGAACATAATAACAACCAATTACCCCCCCCCATATCCATGTGTTACACGATTTTAGATGCCTTGGTACAGCGGGGACAAAAGAAGTGCGACACACAACAAAAAAGAACGTCGGGCTGCTTTTATTACGTCAAATAGATATTATATGGAGATATCGTGCCAAATAATTTTTTAGCCTTCCAACAATTAGGTAGGAAAATCTACCCGCATTTGGTGCTTGGTGGGTGTTAATTTCCAGCCCTGTTTGCACATAAAAAAGAATAACAATGAAGAATAAAACTGGATGAACTCGAGGCTGAGAAGAGGGAATCAGCAGGGTTTGTACATTGTATAGTGCGAGCAATACACAACAGGTTGGTGATGCTTTCCAGTCACTCATTGGCCGTTGCAAGTCGCTGACCTTTTATGTCTGTAAACCCCTCACACTACAGGATCATTTGGGCGGATAATCGGTTCTGAACAGCCTCGGATCAGGAACGTTCCCGTGATTGTTGGGAGGGTGAATCGTATTTAGATACAGTCCACGCTACAAACTCTGGTAAAAGCGGTTGACAGCGGGCACTGTCAACAAGTTAACACCGGACAAAACAGGGACTCTAATCCTTGTAATTCTACTCGGCCCTGTTAACTGAGGATCAGCCGTGTGAGATGGTAGAATCAAAAGAGCACTCTAAGCTTTTTAAAAAGTGTTCACTGAAAATCTAAAAACAAAGAAAAAGAAAACAGGACATTACAGTGCAGTGAAAGTTACCAATCTACAGATTTAATTAAAGGCAGTGATAAAAAGAAAAGTCTTCAGTCTTAATTTAAATGAGCCGACAGTTTCAGAAGACCTGCAGTTATCTGGGAGTTTACCAAGATTTCTGGCTTTATTTGTGGTTCTTAACATTACAGATTAAAGTCGAGCACTGACTTTCAATCGTTCTTCCTTGGCTCCAACTTCAGTTTTATCTTTGTTCAGTTGAAGAAAATTCTGGCACATCCAGCCGTTGACATGCTCAATACAGTTACTCAGCACCCGTATGGGATCATAGTCCCCTGGTGAAATGGTTATGTAAATCTGTGTGTCATCTGCGTGATTATGGTAGCATATTTTGTTGTTTTTCAGAATCTGAGCCAGTGGAAGCATGTAAATGTTATTACAAGGCCCCAGAATGGAGCCTTGGGGAACTCCACGTCATTTTTGTCAGCTCAGATGTGTGATTACCTATAGACACAAAGTAGTCCCTGTCCTTTAAGTAGGATTCAAACCATTTTAGTATTGTGCCAGAAAGTCCAACCCAGTCTGTCTAGTAATATGCACTAAGATCCAATAATACTAAGACTGAAATTCTGCCATTGTCAGTATTTGAATGGATGCCATTGAAGACCTTAACAAAAGCCGTCTCAGTGCTGTGGTGTGGTCGAAAACCTGACTGGAAGACATCAAAAGAGTTATTTAGTGCCAAGAAAGCACTAAGCTGTTGAAAAACAGCCTTTTCAATGATTTTACTTTTTTAGATTTGATATGGGCCTATAATTGCTCATTAGTGAACTGTCTAGACTGCTCTTTTTTAAGAGTGGCTTAATGACTACAGTTTTCAGAGCCTGTGGGGAAAAACCTGAGAGGAGAGACATGTTGACAATTTGTAGTAGATCTGAGGCAATGCATTTAGAAACATTTTAGAAAAAACCTGTTGGCAGAATATCAAGGCAGCATGAGGAGGATTTCAGATGTTGTATTATGTCCTCCAGGTTTTTATGGTTAATAGAATCAAATTGTCTCATGCTATATGAATTGTTTTTAAGTGGACACAGGGACAAGACATCCTGTTACTGACATGGAGGCACTGGTTGCTTGACTAATTGTCTGAATTTTGTCTGTGAAGAAGGAGGCAAATTCATTGCAGGCCCTGGTGGATAGACATTCAGAGGCTACAGACACAGGAGGGTTGGTTAGCCTGTCGACAGTAGCAAACAGGGCACGTGCATTATTAGTGTTATTGGTGATGATGTCAGAGAAGGAGGACCGCCTTGCATTTCTCAGTTCTAAACCTGGAGATTTGTTTTCTGCCACCTGCGTTCAGCTTTTCGACACTCTCTTTTTAATAGTTCTAACCAGTGTGGCATTTCTCCATGGAGATCTTCTCTTACCAGAGACCATCATCACTGAGACCTGTGAGAGGGCAGGTATCGAAGAGAAAGCCTCAATAAATTTGTCACTAGTGTTTTCAGTGATATGCCGTTTTGTGATTACCTCTGTTTGTACATTTGTGTGCACGCAGATAGCACTCTCAAAGAAAACACAGGAATGATCAGAGAGAGCAACATCAGTCACCACAACCTTGGAAATGTCCAGACCCTTGGAGATGACTAAGTCCAAAGTGTGCCCCTTATTGTGTGTGAGCTCCGTCACATGTTGAGTCAGTCCATAATTATCAAGAACACAACACAGTTCTTTAGTCCCTCTGTCCTGGGGGTTGTCAACA